>NC_091756.1:54891340-54946340 GCF_043380555.1 Nothobranchius furzeri | reverse complement strand
TGGCTGGTTTAAGATTATGTTTACCTATTTGAGGGAACCTCTGATTGGTGGATAGAATCATCTAGCGCCTGCTCCCTACATTCTCGGTCTGGATGCAGTGGGGTGAACATCTTCTCTGACTGCAGCTCAGACCAGCTGCTTCAGCCGCAGGAGCATGAGGAGCACGAGGACAGACTGCTGTAAAAGGAGCCCACTGCAGCACCGCTGCTCAGACAGTAGGAAGCTGTGTGCTTCTTGTCAGAGTCTCCAAAAGCAACACTGGTCATAGCCACCTCTGTTTACTAGTTTAAGGGGGAACAAAACCAGGCCAGGCAGGGATGAGCTGACCCAACCCGGTCCACTCCAAGTTCACCCAGATGTAAATGTGGCCTGCAGAGTCAGTGTCTATGGTTACAGGCTGGAGGACCCACAGTCTCGCTGGTACTGAAAAAGTTGTAAAGTCTTTCTGGTGCAGGCCATCGGACACAGAACCAGGTTGATATAAGCTAGGGGACATGGAATCTCTGTTTCAGCTCAGGATTATAATGTACTGCGTAAATAGATAATAATTAACCTTAAGAAGTGTATTGTTTTTTTAGTTTTTTTTTTTAGTTGAAAGGATGTGCTTTGTATGTTTCTTATGATTGGAAAACAAGCAACACACAATTTTGTTTGTCTTTGAGTAGAACTTAACCATATTTTCCCTTTACAGTCATTCCGATATTGTTGCTAGCGTGCAACTGTAACTCCAGCAAGCCTTTTATTGACCTACCTTTCGACCCTAAGACGCATCTCATTAATTACCAAACTGAGGGCCGAGGACTTCTGGTGAGACTGTCTTCCGATATATTTTAACCCTTGACTTGTTTAGAAAATATTAACTGGTAAAAGTGATTAGCTGCTTTAATATAAAAACATCTAATAAACTCTTTGTTCTATTCTGGCAGGACTTGGATGGTGTGTTCAAACCCAACCCAGTTCAGAAACTCTTGACAAGTAAACAAGAACTGGTAGAATCTCAGTATGACAGTTTCACGAATGTGAACAATTTGGGCGCACGACAAGAGTATAACTACAGAGACGGTAACGACAGAATAGAACAGTGGGGCCTCATTAAAGAGTCAGAACAAGAACAAATCATGAACCTATCAGGAAGTGGCACATACCATATGGCTCAAAGAAGAGAATCAGGGGGCCATTCACTGGGTCATTCTCTGTCAGACAACATTTTGAAGGACATCTTCAACAATGTAAGAATTCATCTGAACACCTATAGTCATTTCTGTCTGTTTGTCCAAAACACTAAAGCTATCACCAACACAGTCCAATGTACACCAGCCTTCAGATCATTAGATTTTCACGTCCCAGTTTGAATTGCAACAATGTGTGGGTCTGACCTCTGTGCACGCCGGAAGCACAGAGCAGGAGAGAGCGAAGCTGCTTTCAGACTCATGCTTTATTAATTAACAAGAGAAATGTTTCAACTGCAGAGGGAAATTAGTTCCAACTAAATCACGAGTCTAAGTCTAAGTCTGTGTGTTCGTCGTATTAAAAAAATAAATGAACTAGCATGTAGGGGATTCACACTAACAAGCCATTAACATAGATACGACTTTACTGTTGCCCAGCATATTTTTCTGAGGATGTTTTTCTGCTCGACATCCGACTCCTAACCAGGTCCGTATAACTGGCGCTGCCCCATCTTCTTTACAAGTGTTCAACTTCAATCAGCTGCTGATGCTGGTCTGCTTAGCAGAATGTGTGCTGTAGCTGCAGCTGTGACACACACACACACACACACACACACACACACACACACACACACACACACACACACACACACACACACACACACACACACACACAAAGCGCTGTTACTTTTACTTTTTGTGAGAAGCAGAGTCGGCACAAGCAAATTAAGTGACTGCTTTGAGCCCCTGCACCACCAGGGGGCCTCCAAGAGTACTGTAAAGGGTTAAATTTACATTTATTTAACGAACCATAAGACATGAGATTCCATAGTAAATATGAAATCAATCTTATGGATCTTTGGGGAATTTTAACCAGAAGATTGGAACTTTATATTGCAGGGATTATGTAACACTTCGTATTAACTGAGAGACAAGAGAAGAGAGAGAGTCACCTTTAAAACGTTTAAGAAGATTTATTTCTAAACAATTTTAAACAAGACTAACTCTAAATTCTAAGTGGATGGATGGATCTTGGTGTGAATGAGACTTGAGACGAATGGTGTATGTGTGAGTGATGTTGTAATCAGAACTCTCATATCCGGAGAAGCAAGTCTGAATGATGTTGTGATGTTTTGCTCTTAAGCTATGATTGGAGTTTCATAAACACACGAGATGCCATTTTGTCGCTCCACACATACCCTTAAAATGGGACCTCCGTACAGATCCAGAATGCCAGGTCCTCGGACCCCCCTTTCAGTACCGGAGCTGATGAAACAGCGTCAGCAGTACGACAGACTAGTCTTTGGATTGTCTCCAGGTAAAAAGCGACAGTTGGTTGACAGCGTCAGATGGACCCGGAGGGTCAGTGAGTTCAGCTTTTATTCTGAAAGGAACCGTTGCTTGGTTGGTAAAATGCAACAGATTTTATCCAGCTTGGTGGTTCTTTGCTTAAAAAGGAAGTCCGGGTGGTCGGTCCGATACTTCTCTTAGAATGAGATGAACTGAACTTAAGATGGCGTGGGACTGGTTTTATTAATCTGGATGTTTTGATTTATGGTCCAATCAAAGTTGGACAGATTTATAAACACCACAGAGACTATGCCACGCTTCAGAAAGGAAGGTTCCGATTGGATGCGTAAAAGCAATGTGTCATGCGTTTACATTACGTGTATCAGGATGTCTAGTGCAGGTAGATTAAAGTCATATTACTCAGTAAAACTTACTAATCACAACATTGTCATTTAACAGATTGGTCAACATCTTATTATTGACTAACAGTTTGTTTGATTGGCTTGATTAAAAATGGAAAGAGTTCTTCTTCTTTCTTCTCTTGGGCTGGAAAGGAAAACAGTTTAGAAGCAAATGCATGAGACCTTGAGCAATATCTCATGCAGATTAGTTCCTGCTGAGGAGAGGGAAAAACGACTTTTAGGTGGAAAACAGTCATTTCATTCCGTTACAGTACTAAGATGACAAGATAATAAAATGTTTTATCAACTTTAAATCATACAAACAAAATAATATTTCACCAGAAAAAATGTCAATCTTGTAATTTTATTTTATTTTGTAGTTCAGCACATTTTACTTAAGTGTCTAATTTTAGGAAACAAAGGATAGAAAACCTAACTTTGTTTTACTGTAAAGTCAGTGTTTGTCAGCTGATGTTTCTTTCAAATAGTTGAATTAATATACCAGATTTAAATAACACTCTGCATTTCAAAATGAAAATTAATTAGGAGTGCTTTTGTTGGTTTGCTGCTTTGGTAACATTAAAATCAATATCCATAATGACATCTGTATGATGCATGCTAATTACAAAAGACTCCAGTGATAGAGGGCATGTTACACAAATGGAGCAGCCTATGATGAATCTGGTGCTGCTGGTATGGGGAGCCCCAAAGAGAAACCTGCTTAGGGCCCCACAAAGGCTTGGGCCAGCCCTGTGAGACAGGCAGAAATTTGCATTTTGAGCATGGTTTTTGTCTAGTCTCAGCTCGTCAACAAAAACTCCCACACGTCCTGTCATTTTTTTAGTCACCAATGAGCTGTTTTTAGCTCGTCACATCAGTGGCGTGTCCAGATCTTTTAAAATGGGGTGGCCAAGGTGAGGCACAACTTTGTGCATGATTGGCACCAATGGTTAATGCTTTTTTTTGTTTTACCCCCAAGCCTTTTGTGGACAATGAAAAGCCTATTCAAAGGTAAATTAGTGTGGTGGCACTTGGGGTGGCCAGTCAGATTCCAAGGGTGGCATGTGCTACCCCAGGCCACTCCCTGGACACGCCCCTGCATCACATCTTGTTTTTGTTACGAGAAAAAGGGGGGTCAATGAAATAAATTTGTCATTGTTTTAATTAACGAAAACAACACTGACCCCCCACCCCCCACCCACCCCCCACCAATCCCCCCACACACACACTCTCATAAGAACTGTTATGATGGGAAACCAAACTGATCGGTGCAATTTTATAGTCTGCTGTTTTGTCTCTGTTAAACGTATTTTATAGTAAAACAAATAAATGTATTTTCATTGCAGAAAGTCAACAACTTATACTATGAGGCTGACGACACTTGTCAGGTGCATTCCTATGAGGATTGTGAATCCGTTCCTGGCTCCCTTAGCAGTGACAGCTTACTTGGTTGTGACAACGACTTGCAGTTCCTGGACAATCTTGGACTGAAGTTCAAGACTCTTGCTGAGATATGTGGAGGTGGCACGGTCTTGAATGATGTGAACCAAGTGGTCACTTCTCTGCCTAATGCTTCAGTACCTAAGATCCAAACATCACAATCCCATTTGGTAAGTCATCAGCAGCCATCCCATCCATCAACACTGCTGCCAACCAACCTCCAAACAGAACGCAAAATGGTGAGAGAAACAGCTGAGCAATCTCAAATGATGGAGGAAAACATGGCCATGGTGAAGGAGGAAATGGGCTCTGCAAATTTAGGGATGAGATCTCAAAGTCAAATGCTCCTTGCACAACAGCAGCAGCAGCAGCCTATCTACTACACCACCACACCTGTTCTGCAGCCCATGCACTATGTTGTTCAGCCATCCTTGCAGAACGCTGTGATAATGGCGGAGGCACCTGCCACCAACCTTCAAGACATGCTGCTGGTTACTGGCCCTGAAACTATACCTTCCCAAAGTGTCTTTGTTCAAGGCCAGCCACTGATGTCCAGTCCACCGGTCCATGGCTTTAGTACAGTGCTAATGGACAACAGTGGGAATCATGGAAACACCATCAACTTGGTAAATGCTGGAAACCTGTCTGGGACCCAAACTATGATGGTCATTGGCAGTAAGGCCCCAGATGGTTCAGTAAAAATGTTTAATGGGAGCCAGGCTGGCTTCATTCAAGAAGGACTGCTAATGACAAGAGATGTATCAGGATCCCAACAATTCCTGATGGTTGAAGATCCAGCAAATATACAGCAACAGATTAAAGAGGGAGGGTGTGTCTTCCAGAAGAGGGAAATTCTTGCGTCAGACATAGTTCAAGGCAGCAAAAAGGGCACATCCACTGCATCTGAGAACAGCAAGTCTTCCACCACTGTAAAGACTACATCCACCATTCGTAACACGGCAGCGAAGAAGACAAGAGATATGGCCTGAAAGATGTGCCAAGGTCCAGATTCTGAACAGACCAAGCAGATTGTTTCTCTGGTCCATTCCTGATGGTGTTGGGATGCCGATGAAGCTCAGGTAACTGAATGTATCAGACAGAGTTACGGTGGCATGTAAAAGGGCCTGGTTAAAATTTAATTTGATGTAAACTTTTGAAAGAGGAAGTATGAACTTGATCTCTGCATAGGTAATACTTAAAGACCAAACATTTATTTTAATATTTAAACCACTGAATGAACAATAACATTTTGCAGACTTGAGCCGGGCTTACACTGAGGTCTAGTCCACACGTAGCCGGGTTTTTAAAAAAACGAATATCCGCCCCTCCAAAAACTTGCATCCACACCACCGCGTTTTAAAAACAAACTCTGTCCACACGTACCCGGATAAATACGTTGTTAAGGACATGCCAGACCTGTAGGCGGCAGTACTTCCCCCGTTCTTAACCTCGTCCTTCGTCTGTGGTCTTCCGCAAGGAGCAGTAATTCCGCTTGCAAAAACAAACAAGCAAAAAGCGCTTGGACAATTGATGGATCGGGTAGTGACAGAGCGCAGCTCTGAGGGCTTCCATGATGTCGGCTAGTGTAAACACAGGTCGCACACGTGATGTCAGCATTTTTTGTCGCGGAAAGTGACGTTGCGGACCTTAAAACTCCGGTTTTGTCTGTCCACACGCAGACACCCAAAACAGAGAAAACGCAGATCTTCACTTTGGCCGGAGTTTTTAAAAAGATCCGTTTTCGTGTGGATGACAGGCCGCAGATCCCCGGCTACGTGTGGACAGGGCCTGAGTCTCTTTTACTCGTAGCATTCAGCTCCATCTCACACTGTATGACCCAGTTCTCTGATGTGACCTGACTGCTCACACTGTACGTCTGGTAGCAACATGTCGGATCTTCAAGTCTGAAGACTTTTTCATTATGTGCAGAGAAAAGTGTAAAAAAAACCAAACGATGTGCGTTGATACAAAAATAGCTGGTGAGCCGTGTTGACACATGCGCTGTGGGGGCAGTTTTGGTACTTTTGGGTCATAGCACTGCTTTAACAGTACAAAACCCTCAAAAGAAACAAGCAAAATGTCAAACATGTTTGATATTCGTGCGACCGCACTATTGATGGTCGTGAGGTGTTAATCGCTTCTCATTACCTCCTGTATACTTCACAACGTAAAACTTGCACTAACCTCAAAGATTCTCGCATGAGAGGAAAATCGGCTCAAAATGGTGAAAAAGTTGCACAGTGTACGCCCGGCTTCAGACAAAGAAAGGGGTGGGATGCACATGTAATGCCTTGCCTAGGGAAACTTTAACATGTGGTGCGAAAGCTGGAATCGACCCTTGGATCAGCATAGAGCCATAGCTGCCGTCAAATGAACATAAAATTTAAACATGCCAAATTTAACTTGATGAAATACATTTTGTTTTGCACCTCACTAAATTACATCTGTCACTTTGTCACACTGCACATTAAAATGGTTTGAAACAAGAAGGTAAATGAGTTTATTATAACTTTTTATAAATGTTTTGTCCAGATTTTACTTTTCAGCTCCAATCTTTATTGAGATGAAAAGGATTTCTGCCACAGCATTACATGTTTGTTTATAGATGTTTTTTCTTAGAGGAAAGACAAATCCAGTCTTCAGAGAACCTAGCTGTTCTCCTACATAGTTATCATTACTGTAAAAACAAACTTTTGCATGCTGTTGTAAACAGCCTCTATTCAACCTGGTAATGGGATAAATCACAAAACTGAAATGGAGATAAATTGTTAATAAGCTAATTGTAATTCGAACTCTACTTGTTTTTTTACACACAAAAATCTGTTGTTATACTTTAGGAAAGTGACAATAATTGCTGTTTGAGTGAACATTTTTTCTGTGGTTATGGGGGAGAAATTCTTTATTAATTAAAACAAATAGTGGAAAATGGCAAAATGGTAGTTTTTTGTGTATAAAATATGAAGATTATAATTTTTGATTTCTCATTATCAGGAAGTCCACAGAATGTAGTTAAAAGTCTTCAGCTTGTCCAAAATGCTGCAGCTAGAGTTCCGATGAGAATTAAAAAGAGAGATCATGTCTCTCCTGTCTGAGCTTCCCTACATTGGCTGCCTGTTAAATTCAGAATGGATTTAAGATCCTTCTTCTCACATATAAAGGTCTTAATAATCAAGCTCCAGCATACATCAGTGATCTGATTGTTCCATATGTTCCTAACAGAGCACTTCACTCTCAGACTGCAGGTTTACTGGTGGTTCCTAGAATATCTAAAAATAGGATGGGAGGCAAATCTTTAAGTCATCAGGCTCCTCTCCTGTGGAACCAGCTCCCAGCTTTAGTCCGTGAGGCAGACACCTTGTCCACTTCTAAGACTAGGTCTAAAACATTTTTATTTGATAGGGCCTATGGTTAAAATCTGATGTTATCCCAAATCTGGACAAGTGGGGGAGTAGAGGGAGGTGGAGTGTACAGTCGGTAAAGACGGCTCTCCCTTGCCCTGCCTCCAACATGCCTCCATCTAAAAGGCTAGGTTATCCAGATTTTTCTCTGTAGTTATGCTACTATAGGCTTAGACTGCTGGAGGACATACTGGCCACTTTCCACACTCAACTACTTTCTTCTACCACTACTTTCTAATTGCATTATCTGCTCAGCTGTTAACTTTATTTTCTCTCTAAGTGTATTTCTCCTCAGAATAAGCTACAATGATGTTCTGCTGAGCTGTGGTGGCCTCATGGAGGGGCCAATCACTTAAACGTTCTCACTCTCCTGATAATAACATTTTACTTTCTTTAACATGGAATGTGCTACTACTAGTTCACCTGTTGAATTAATTATAGATTCACTAAGATAAAGACAATAAAGCTTATCTGTTCTGAAATAGAATCTCAACTAATAAACTGCAATGTATGCGGCCATAGAAACACTACTTGGTATATATTTTGTTTGTATGTGTGTGCAAGTGGTTCTGCCTTTTTGCATGTGTGTGTCGCGTCCGCATGTGTGTGTCTGCTCTGTCTTCTCAAACCCCAATGAGTCACAACAGATGGCTGCGCATACTGGGCCAGGTTCTGTTGGAGATTTCTTTCTGTTAAAAGGGAGTTTTTCTCTCCACTGTTGCTACATGCTTCCTTAGGATGGGGATTGCTGTGACTGTGTCTTTGACACAACTAGTCAGGGACTCGATGCAATCTGCTGGGTTCCTTATATAGGAAACTTTTTACTGATTGGCTTAATGAACTGAACTGTGTTAAAATGTTTACTGTGTGAAGTGCCTTCCAACCACCTAATTAATTTTGGACACACTGAGAAACATGTTTATTTCTCACTGTCCCTGGTGTGTCCATCTTCAGATTGGCTGAGGCACTAACAAATTGTAATTGCTTCACCCTTCTGAACTTGGCTTGTTGGCTCCAGTGTACCTATAATACTGTTTGATTTGTGAAGGAGTGGATACAGAAGGAGCCACAAGCGCTTGTCTTGCAAAAATATTAGTTAATTTCCCTGAGCATGCTTATATTCTGCTTGAGTTACTGCATTTAATGTTTATGTGCATGCTTGAGTGCAATGTGTGTGTGTGCACAGACATCATATGCGTAGACGCCGCATGGACTTGCGTTGCCTATCGGAGCTGCCTTAGTGAGTGGCCGCCATAGTGGACGGGTCTCTATTTGTCCCAAGTGCATTTACTGAGGAACATGTTTACCCAACTTAAAAACACGTTTTATTATACTTTTTTACAAAATCAGACACATGGTGTGGAATGGTAGTTAAAACATAAATATTATTACATAACATAAGTAGAATTTTTTTAACATAAAATCCCAACAGGTAGGCTAGAAAAGTCCTGGAAAAGTCTTACGTGATCTGTTTTTAACAGTGCGCCGGCTGTTGCAAACATAGACTCTACAAAATATGGGCATAGTTGCCCACTCAGCATTGACTCCGGTTGAGTTTGGAGAGTGAGGCACCTATCCAATATGGCGGTGAAGCAGATACGCTCTTCATTGCCCAATGGGCGTCTACGTATTCATGTTCATGTCCATGTATTCGTGTTATTACCATATTTCTTCTTTTCTCCTATGTTGTCTGTTCTTCCATAAATTTTCATGGCAGATTTATTGCTCATGAACTCACCCAGCTTGACTCATGATGGGGAAGGCTGTTGTTTTAGCATACAGGAAACAGCGGAGAACTACTCGACTACTAGAAGTTAATCGTTAGCAATAGCGACTTCACAGTATGGCAGAACTCCTTCAGGCTTGTGTTATTTGTAGCGATAAAACATCAGTGTTGCAAAACAAACAGAGTCAGCTGCAGTTGTGTTGCTGTTAGCCAATCAGAGGTGAGATGTCCAAATATCAGGAAATACGACTCTAAAACTAGCTGTGATTTATAGCTCACTTCTAGTTCATGAAACAGCCCCCCCCCCCAATATGACTTAGAAGGCATTCATTCCTATTACATACCACTGCAAATGTAATAAAAATATAAGTAAGAAAGTACCACTTTAATGATTAAACAAAATTACTTGGAATAAATCAGACCATATTTTAAAGTCGAATCAGATCATTTTTGATCTGACTTCACTGAACTTAAATGGAAGATAAATAAACTGGATTGTGTGTAGATATTTTGTGAAGAACACAGAGTTGAGTTTCGCTGTAAGAATCAAATAGAACCTCTGATGCTGGGTTGCAGCGAGGAAAACACTTCACTCAGCGGAATCTGAAACTCTGACAAACACACCAAACTCTTTCCATCTTTTATTTTGAACAAAAAGAACTCCAGATCTTTAAGATAAAGAAGAAACTCCATGTAAATAACAGAGACACTGTATTTTAGATAAAAGCATCCACCTGATATTAAGATGGGCTCAAAGAGATTTTCCACACCTATGTGAAATTTAGTCTGTAGCCATTTCCCCCAGAGTTAGATAAGTGGGGAAAAACCATGTTGTTTTCAGCCAAGTCATTCGCCTAATCTAACAGCTTGCTTTATCTAAGAATAAACAATGTAAGTGAATGGTAACAACTAGCATTTCAATCATATAAAATCAAAAAGACACCTACTAGGCTTATACCCAGTAATGTTTTTGAAGTAACATCATAGTAAGTTCATCTAAAAATGGCAGAGTACATTACAGATAAAGTAGGTGTCTTTTAGGGCTGCTGCATCATGTCCTTGCACATTGCAGCTGAGGTTTACAGCAGTGCTTTGTTATAATTTAGTCCCAAGTCTAAATTGGCTACTGTAATTCCTTACTTTTACCCAGTGTTTTCATTTGTAGCCAGTGTGATTATAGAGTCCACCAAGAAATGGTAGAATCATTATCGAGTACTTTTCATGAATTTTTCCACACCTAATGATCACTTATATTGTTTATGCCAAGCAAATTTAAAACTGCCAGATTAGAAGACTGAAAGGGCTGTTTACCTAACTCTGGGGAATATGGCAATAGACTACGTTTTACTTAGGAGTGGAATATCCCTTTAAATAAATGAGTTTCTTGACTTTGCCATGAAATGGCGATTTGTAAATTCTCCCACAAAGTCCATTCAGAACACAGGTTCTGCCTAGCCTTTGAACAGTATAATTACCAACTTGACAAAGTTCTGCTCTTTGGAATCTACAAACTTCTACTTGCTAAACATGAATGAATAAAGAATGAAGTAACAATGACATCCAGTGGTCAAATTTGGTTACTGCAGGTCATTTTATAAGCGAAAATTACTTTCGTTTAGTTTCGTGAATTTCATGGCTGTTGCCAGTTAGAATATTCTAGATGACAGGCGAAGAAGAGTCATACACAGTAAATTGACAAGTGGATAAATATATTGTCAAATCTGGTGCTAATACTCTCGGGTGTTTTATGTTAAGGAGCACTTACTATACTTATTATGGAAATATTTCTCCAGCATTAGAGGAAGTGTGGTTGTTTGCTGTCGTTCTGTTAGATTGCAGTTATAGTTCTGAATTACTCTTTAAAGTAAAACGCCCCAATTGACTCATTATTCCCTTAACACATACATTTTACTATAATATCGAGTTGTTAGTAATTGAAAAAATAGCTTCAAATATTTTAGAGCTGACTATTTTGCTTCTAATTCACTGTTAGCATTGTTAGCTCAAAGTTAGCTTCTAGCCTGCTTCACTGACATTGGAGTAAAACAAATGGATGCTGTGGATTCTTGGGAGAACAAGAGACAACATTTGGATCGCTCCTGTTTACTGGCTTCAGTTCTTTAAACAAAACGATTTTTGCCTGCCATTGTTGCATTACAAATTTCAGTACTGCAGCATTTGCTCAGGTCACACTTAGCAACCTGATCTCTGGTCTTATTGATTGTAAACAGGTACTACGTCCCTCTTTAACTTTTTTTGAAAGGAGAAACAAATGACAACCTCCCAGCCGGCTGAGAAGGAAATCTGTTTAATGTAACCTTCCTTCCAACACGATTGAGACATTAAACTATTTTTTGATTATTTAACTCTAGAATTCATACATATTGCTCCTTTAATCACCAAACCTTGAGAACAGTTTTTATATTATTTTATTTAACTTTTACATTATGACCATGCCAGAATCAAGATATAAAATATCAACTAGAATTTAAATCACTGGCTGATACAACTCAGTAAAGGACTAACTCACTAAAGCGGTGTGAAACCTTTGTACCCAAAAATCCCAAAGCACACTTCAAATTGACCCGTCAAACTAAAGGCCATCTGTACTGGTGCAGAAAAGGTTGGTTTATGTATGGAAACCAGCTCACATTTATGTAGATTACCACCAGGGCAAAATCGTCTGATTCCTAAAGATCATCGCCTATAATTTACTACTATTTAATTTGGGGAAAAAGTAAACCCATAGCTTAAAACCCAATGCAGCACCAAGTAACACTCAGTAAAAAAAAAACAAACAAAAAAAAGATAACACACCACCAATATTTAATTAAATCAAACACCATCTGTATATTAAAAATAAACAAAAGAAGAGCCTCTAATGAATAAGGTAGTTTTCTAAAGTCTAGACGGATCTTCTGGATCTTGACTTATTTAGCTAAATGGTGATAAGAGTATGGCTCTGTGAGATACGGTGGCTTTGGTGGGTCAAGTTACAGCATGTAATAAAAGTTGTTTGACCCAAAACCATGGGCTTTGTTCTGGCAGATACAAGTTGAATGGGCATGGCTCAGATTTATTAGGCTTGTATGAATATATGACTCAATGAGGACAGTCAGACCCCAAAGAGAAGACTCCTGAGAGAAGTCTAAATCCCACAAAGTCCAGACGCTAAAGAGGAATCCAGACCCCACAGAGGAGTTTAGATCCTATGAGAGATGTTGGGCACTAAGTTTGAGCCTAGAGGGGAATCTTGACCTTAGAGATTAATTTATTTAAACACTACTAAGTCCAGATTCTATGAAGGGGTATGGCCCCCAGCGGGGGACTCTATACCTAGTCGAGGATTCCAGACCCTACAAAAGAGTCCAGATATCACATTGGAATCTAAATCCTAATGAGGAGGTCTGAACCTTACAAAGGAGTCCAGACTACACAAGTTCAGATCCTAAAGCCGAGTATAGGCGCCACAGAGGCATCTAGACCTGACACAGAAGTCCAGATCCTAAAAAGGACACTAGACTATACTTGGGACTCTTGATCCCACAGAGGAGTTCAGACCACACAAATTAGTCTAGACCTGTGGAGGACTCGAGACCCCACAGACAAGTCTAAACCGTGAATTGCAGGTGGTGCAATGTGATCAGCAAAACAGGACATCCAAAATCCACCATCTTTCAGATGAAACTCTTTCAAACAGCATAAATACTGCAGAAAGACGACATATATTTGTGTTGTCCATTCTTTATAATATGCAAGAAAAACCTGCAGCACATAGTCAGGTTTTGGATCCAACAATAATTACTAACATTTAGGACATGCATGTGGGTTTCAGGTCATCTGATGAGGTTCCTGCACTATTCCCCCAGGGACTGAGCTGGCCATCCTATCACTGAATTCTAGCAGTCTCTTTAAATATGGGAATCCACTTTTGTCCAACAGCTTCTCATGTTTGACAGGTCTCAGGAGAAATTTCTTCAGGAGAAAGTTCTTCTCGACATTTTGAGCCTGTAGGTAAACAGCCGTTGATCTTGCAGACTTTAAAGGATTCTAGGAAATTTTGCTTGCATTTTCCACCCCCTAGTGTCCGTTATTAATTCAATGTGGTTAAACCAAAAACGAAACTTATCTCCTCGCTGTGAGTTTGTCTTTTTAACATCTCAACCCATTTTTCTCTATTCAGATTTGCGTGAGAGTTTCCATGGACACAAGAATGCAATTACATTATTTTATAATACATGAGTTTTATGCCTTTAATATAGAGCCATGACTCTAACTATAATGTTAAATAAATATACCCTCATCATGTCAAAAGAATGATCAAGGTTAGGATTTACAATGAATGGACAAAGCATGAGTACTTTTGCCATTTTATCTTTTTTACAAATTTTCCGTTTTTTTAAGTGGTATTTTCTGAATGAGGATGGATTTGAACTGTTATGAGACACACATTGTCCTTCCCGGTGTCGGTACAAGATCTGCTCGGGTGCAAGATCGGCTCGGGGTCCGTCAACTGCCGATGACGTCAAAGTAGTCGATTGGCTGAACATGAACCTTACGGAATTACGTAATCACGTTACATTGTTATCACGTTACGTTGGTCCAGGCAAAACTTTCTGTTGGAAAGATGGACAACTTTTACAAAGAAATCCATCATTACCTCTTTGAAAATACACTTTTAGCATAGAGCTGCATGTATATTAGGGCTGAACGATTAACTGCATGTGCAATTAAATTGCGATGTGACAAAAGGAGATTTTCTAATCGCAAAGGCTGCAATTTGGCAGTGAGTGGTTAGCGCAATGCTAATATACGTGGAAAATACCATAGGAATGCTAATGCTAATATCACCGATTACATTCTTACGAATTATGAATTAGAAACGTGCCAAATGATTACATTTGGAGTCTAATAGAAAGTAAAACTACCATCAATCAAATAAGTACAGACAGGTATTTTAGTAAAGCCAGAAAACTTTTAACTCCAGAGTTTTGGCTAGCAGCTATGAGCGTAACTGAACTACGCATGGACAAGACGTCAAAAACTCTAAACACAAAATACTTCAATAAACGGGACACACTTCTTTCCTGCAAATACAATTTCACAGGTGTTGCTAATACCTATGATCCTTCAAGGGACGTGCTCAAAGAGGAGTTCAACATTATGAATAAAATATAGTGTTTTATTTTACAAATACCATTATAAACACAAACTTACGTCGTAAGAAACATTATTTTAATAACGAAACTGCTAAATTCTTTCCAACAGTATAGATGTGTAGTGTATTTTGTCCGAGTGGGTTTGCCGTACTTTGACGTCATCGGCAGTCGAAGGACCCCGAGCCGATCTTGCACCCGAGCAGATCTTGCACCGACACCGGCTCCCTGAGTCACACTGCATTCAAGGGGACATCCTCTGTTGTTTGAAACTTTGATGGATATGTTGTCTTTTAATAAACTCTGTGGCACTGAATCAATGTATGGTCTTATATCTATTACCTCTAAATAACCCAACCACATTTGTGGCTGCCTGGTAAGAAAACTCTGTTTGGTAATGGAACTGGTGTGCCCTTTCTGACTAAATCTAATTATTCCTAAATACCAATTTTGTACAAAATCACCCTCATTTACAACAGCAATGGAACAAAGTAGGTGACTGTAGTTAGTCTCCATGACTGCCAAGCCTAAAACCCCCTGAGGGGGAGCAGTCTGTTCTACCAGGTTAGCATCCGTAGGCAAAGCGCCCTCAGGTGAACCTGGATTCTTCTCCTCTATTTCACCTGGCCCATTATTACTCTGGACTAACACATAAGTACCAGCTGCATTAGGACCCATCACGTTACAGCCGTCTACAGGGAGTAAGCCCTGTGACATGGCTGAACTAGACAGAAACATGGCGGTCCTGACTGGACTTATGGGGCTAGCGGGACTTATGGGACTTCCAAAACCCTCAGAATCCTGGACAACTTGCCCAGAAAGGGAGCTTTGGGTTCCACCCAGCACAAGTCTAGATAGATTCTGCGAGTCGTTTACTAAAAACATGCCTTGTATGTTGGCTCCATGAGCCCCATCTTCCACCAAAAGCATGTTCTGTGGGTTTGGTTGGACTATGTAGTGCATTGGCTGGAGAACCGGACTGGTGGTGTAGTAGATGGGCTGCTGCTGTAGTACAACTGTCTGATTTGGATAAGGCAACGTAGCAGAGTGACTGAAGCTTGCGCTACGACTGACGTTTCTGACTCTAGAGTGAGGTAAGGTCATGGATGTGGAGGCCGTGTCTACTGAACTGACAGATGAATTTAGGACGTTAGTAGATGATACTACCTTTTCCATCTTCACATCAGTACGTTTTGTCTCAACATCACGCTCAACCTTGGCCTTAAAGACTGGCTCAGGCCTACCAAATGCTGTTTTAAAACTTCTAGTCTCAAGCCCTCTAGTCTTACTATCCAGGAGGGATTTGGAAATGGTTCCAGGAGGAGAGCAGACCTCGGCCAGCGTCTTGAACTTTAGTCCAACGTCATTGAGGAATTCCAAGTCATCATCAGATTCTCCAAAACTGATTAGGCTCAGTGAGCCAGCTGTAGAGAGCTTGTCCTCGAGAGCAAATGGCAACAAAAGGTCGGTACCTGGTACATCAATCTGGGCTTTCTGTTTGAGGCAGAGAAGTGAGACAATCAGTCCATCATGGCTTTACTGTGTGGAATAAATCTGATGACACCAAGCTTCCATTACCTGGGAGTAGTACTCATAAAGGAAAGCATCAGGAAGGGCAAAGTCTTCTTCAAAAGCTGCTGTTTGATGATGATTTGATGTTTGCCAGCTGAATGTTGCCATATCATTGCTGTTATATGCATCTCTTGCATACTTGTAGATGTTGTCCGCCTCCATCAGGTTTTGGGGAATTTCCCCAAGCATCTGGTCATTTTCATTGTAAGTTTCAATGTAAGTTTCATTGATTCCTTTGGAGAAGTTGTTGAAATTCAGACCATGTGCTGCCTCAGTTTTTTGCCTGAAGCTTTGCGAAACAGGAAGAGCAACGAATGGAACGTCCTAAAGAAGAGGAAATTATTTTACTACAAACTGG
The DNA here is from genome assembly GCF_043380555.1 of Nothobranchius furzeri. Taxonomy (NCBI): domain Eukaryota; kingdom Metazoa; phylum Chordata; class Actinopteri; order Cyprinodontiformes; family Nothobranchiidae; genus Nothobranchius; species Nothobranchius furzeri. The sequence goes on along the minus strand of NC_091756.1, from coordinate 54,929,830 downwards.
TGCTTGTGTCATTAGACCTGAAAAGGTGAACCTTGCCTTGAAGGAGTCACATGCCCCCTACGTCATCCTTAATGTGTATTTCACTCATTTTGTCTGTGTCTAGAGACACATTCAGTTCTGTTCCAAATGACTGGTTTTAGTTAAAGTTCTTTCTATGGCTTTGCTTTCTGGCACAATACAGAAACAGCATAGGCATTATGGTAAATGAGGCATAAATGACCAGCTCTTACATGGATTAGATAGGACATTTTTAGAATTTAAAGAGCAAGTCACCCTCAAATCAACTTTTTTTGTTGATAAACTATTTAAATGAGTGTGTAATTGCTCTGTAGACACATTCAGTCAATAATTTGACACTTTACTTAATCTTAGTTAAAATTTAAATAATCTGCCTAAAACTGTCAGCGATGCACCGTCATCAGGCAAAAACTCTGCACTGCATTTGAGTTTAAATCTGCCATCGCTATTGGCTAAGAGGTATACTATGATGTTAGATGGTACATTATGATGTCACAATGTCGTGAGTGTGTGTATTTGTTAGTGGCTCCACCCTCTTGGTCTGCTAGGCAACAGCATTTGTTGCATTTTTAAACAGGAAGTGGGAGTTGAGTAAGAATCTGGCAGGGGGTGACTTGCTCTTTAAAAAACAAAAGGGAAATCTGAGATCTTTTTGAAAAATGAAATAACAAAATTGCCACCCACCTGGTCATTGCCTATACCCTCTGTCTGATATTGTATGAGGTGTTCTTTAGTGTCAAAGGGCATGTCACTAAACTGGTCTGCAAAAATGGTATGTGGTCCCCCACACTGGCAGAATATCAAGAGGGCAGGGATTACTGCAGAGAGAAGAAACACAGCTCAGTAACTGAGAAGATGTGTTATTGTAACAGAAATTCAAGCCAACGTTAAACAAAGTGAATGTAGACCTATAGTCCAGAATACCACAGTTTCCATACCTCACGGGAGCCAGGCTTCCTTTGTGGCCTTATGTCATAATTCTCCAGTAAGGTTTTCTTTGGCAGGTGTTGGGATACATTTCACTTATTTAGTGCAGTTCATTTGCAAATGACAAAAAATGTGTTTGTAATTATTATGCCACTTAACTCTAAAACCCTGTCATGTTTTTGACATCTGCATTGTGGTTTCATGGAGAATTGAAATATGTGTGCCTTTGAGAAAATCCAAACACTGCCCCTTTTCAAAACTCTAGCAGAAGTGTGGCCTCCAGGATCACCAACCAGGCTCTTTGAAACATCCCGCGAACCCAAAACATTAGCAATGATATCGACATAGTTCAGAGCCGCCACTAACGTTTATGTTTATTTATTTGACAGACGCTTTTATCCAAAGCGACTTAAAATTCACAACCTATAGGGCATGTTGTGATCCATGGGGGAAACCGGTGTACCCGGAGGAAACCCACGCATGCATGGGGAGAACACGCAACTCCACGCAGAAAGGCTGCAGCCGAGTTTTGAACCTGCAACCTTCGTGCTGCGAGGCAACAGTGCTAACAACTGCGCCACCATGCAGCCCAAGGCCACATAGTCTTGCCATGCTATGGTAATGTAGGTGCACTGCCACGGAGGCGTGCTACTGTTAGAGGAGGGTAGACCAAGTAGGAAAAACCTCTTAAGCTATGTTTCTGTATTGTTTTCAGTCTCTTTTGTCCCTGTCTCCCTGTCCCAGATTCATTACAAAACGTACCTCATCCTGCCTACTTTATAAACAATGGGACTATCAATTTATTGATCACTCACTGGTTGGTTTGATCTGACTCTTTGCATTCATTTTCAAACCAGTACTACTATTTTGGTGCGTCATAAGTCAACAAAGCCAATAACGAAGACCTCCTTCAGACCAATTGCTTGATAGGTAGAAGTGGGGTCAAGGATCCAAAGTTCACCCAAAATTTAAGAAAGTCTGGTCACTAGACTTCATTAACATATCATAACATTCTACCTCACTTCAGTAAAAACAAGTAGAAATCATGAATAGATCCAAATGGTCTTATGAATAACTGAGGGACACACGACCCTCCGTTCCCGACCCCCAAGAGTACACCCATGTTCCAGTTCTTTTGAGCCCCTGTTACTGTATCTCTTTTTCTTTTGAGACATGTTCAGGTTGAGCTAATTTGCATGTTTTTCATATTTTTCAGCTAATATATTTAATTTGGAAAACATGAATGAATCAACTATTTTTGTTTTTACAGAGCATCCCAGAATATGGGTTTTAAGAGTTTTAGTTGACTGTCAGTTTTTCAGTGACTTTTTTGGTTGTCTAAAATAAAACAAAACTCACACAACAGGAAGATTGATGCTGTTATGATTGGGCCAATGGCATGTGAAGAAAAGTTAGATGCGTTGCTTCCGTGTCTAGCAGCCTTCGCGCTCTGGCAGTCCTGTTTTCCAAGACAGGTACAGACTTCCACTGTAAATTTCTCATCGGTTGGGCAGGAATAGCCCTGAGCGTCCATCACTTCCAACTGCAGCTCGTACACGCCAGGCCACAGCATGTCAGCCGAGTGAAATGCAGCAGTTGTTTCTGGGAAACGGCAAAATAAATAAATAAATAAAATAAAATTAAATAAATAGTAATAAAAACAAAATAAAAACAATAATACTAAATGATACGTTACAGTGTTGCAATTATTACTTCAATTTAGCTTTATCAAAACCCAGTGCAAAACTTGTGCTGGACCAGTAAAAGTCATTATAAAAGCAAGGACAGCTTTAGAAGAAGAAAGCCAATACTTTCACAATGCTTCACCATAAAAGTTACTAGGTAGTGCTAATGAAGTGAAATGCCAGTGGATGATTACTTCTGGCAGTATGGGTTAAGTTTGCTAACTGTAATTTGATTGCAGCAGCATACATAAAACTATTGCGCATCAGTCCTTGGATAATGCTGAAGGTTCCTAACTGACTAAATTTTGCTTTAACAGCAATCGTTCATGTTGTCTAAGCCCCATCAGTGTGCTGAAGGGTTTAGATCACCCCTGCAGCGCTCAGTTCAGTTGAGTTATGTATTAACCACGGGAGAAGGAGGCCAGGCCAGGACAAGTCAGGCCTTTACCCAAGAAAGAGAAACCAGGCCAGAGAAAAAGGAAACTAAAATGGAGATAGAGATAATTTAGTGAGATGATGGAGCTAAGACAGACGAGGAGAATGCTGCTCATTATGTTTCTGGTATGATTCAATAAACACCAGCAGAGAGAAACACAAACTGTATTAATGAGAATTTAATCTGCTAGTCGTGTGACTTTAAAGTAATGACATATTTTATGAGCTCCATATTGTAGAAGTTAGTATTGCTTCTAATAATAATAATAATAATAATAATAATAATAATAATAATGCATTGAACTTATAAAGCGCTTTTCTAGACACTTAAAGACGCTTTCCACACACTCACACATTCACACACTGCTAGTGATGGTAAGCTACTTGTAGCCACAGCCGCCCTGGGGAGGTCTGACAGAGGCGAGGCAGCCATTTGGCGCCGTCGGCCCCTCTGACCACCACTAACACAGGCAAGTTGGGTGAAGTGTCTTGCCCAAGGACACAACAGCAGGATACCCCTGGCGGGAGCTGGAATCGAACCCATGACCTCATGATCATGAGGCAACCCGCTCTACCACCTGAGCAACTGCTGCCCCAACAGCTTCTGTCAGTGTGTCCCAGGGCATCTGTGGCTACAATGTAGTTCACCACCATCAGTGTGTGAATGTGTGTGTGAATGGATGAATATTTGACTGTACTGTAACGTGCTTTGGAGTCCTCACTCTGAAAGGTGCTATACAAGTGAAGGTCATTAACCACAACAATTGTTTTCTGAAATGTCAAAATTTAAGAACAAATACCAACAACAGGAAATATTAGCTTTGTCTTCTGAAGAGCACTTTTTTCATACCATTGATGACTTCTACATTCCACTTCCCTTTTGTACCATCTGGTAAGATTTTAAAAGTGAATGGAGCTGCGTTGGGAAAAGCATCTCCATCAAAGGCGGTGACGTGCACAGTTTTTTCATCAGAGCACAGACTGCTGCGAGAAGCCGTCAAGGTAGGACACTGGTCATTGGAGTCAGCAACCTGAATGGCTATTGTCCCCGTGGCTGTCTTTGCTGGCATGTCTGCAGGAGAAAATAACTCAGTTCAACATTAAACACACGCATGCACCTACGAACACACGCACACACACACTTCTACAATGAGAATAAAAATGAAAATGTGTTGTTTTTAAAACATCACGCTATGTTCATGTGTACTGTACATCTTGAATTGATCCAAGAACACCTGAGCAAATTTCTACGATAAGTATGTTTTATAACACAGGAATTACATGCAGCTGTGCTTAATCAGGTTTTTATAGGCCATTGAGTTTGTGTAAGTACATTTTCTTGCTGAGCTCAAGAGAGCTTTAGTAATAAATAAAGTAGTTTAATAAATGAGGCCCCAGGTTTGTCTTTGTTCAACCCCTGTGACAGCTTTCTGTCATGAACTCCTCCTCCTCCTGACCTCCTCTGCGGGCCGGGTTGGCGCAGCACTCCATTTCCCAGCATTCCCATCACCGACGCTACTCGGTGACGTCACCACGCGGAATCTATACAAGGAACTTTCACCGCTGAGCTGTCATTCAGTCATCGTCTCATGACAGACGTCAAACCGACCGAACCAAACTATTCCAAATCAATTCAGGAAAGAGAACTTTCCACGCTGTCTGCGCCCCAGCACGACAGCTCCCTACCTAAAGGAACCACAGTTCAGCCTCGACTCCATGCGAGTGCTGTATCGCCGTTCCTAAAAGCAAGCTGCGTTCCTGTTAGAACCAAACGCCAGTCACTCCGCGTCTGGGTCACACAGCCACGCTACAATCACCTCCGCTACGCTTCAGCTCAGCCCATCCGCCCTGACACTTTCCTTCTTTTATTAGTAACTGTTGGAACCGGCAACCAGATCATTCCTAGGTTCATGTTACCTTTATGACATAGGTGTTTACCTTTGGTTATTGCCAATATTTTGGCAACATAGGTGCCATTCACTAAGAAGGGCGACTCCCTGTCTGGCACCTTGTTGAGTTTGATCTCAGCTGTCTCCTCATCGATGGTGAACCAGTTGTCTGGATCATAGAATTTGGCATAACTGCAAGGAAAAGAACAATACACCATAAAGGTAAAAAGTGATAAGTATTTCTTGCTAAGAGTGAGCCGTTATGTCTCCTCCTTGAATTAAATCAGTTTGTGAGCTTGGTGGTGATGTTGTCTCCTTAGCTACATCAGACTCTGACTTTTATGGCTTGCAGCCAAATCTAAGCAACTAGATTGAGGAACAGCCCTTCCCAATCTGAGGCCAGAATGTCAGAGTGTAGCAACAGCTGAGGCTAGACTGATAAACTAGTGCCGTGAAGAGTTTTGTAAACAAGACCGGTTGATTTTAAACAAGCTTGGGTTAAACAAGAAGTCAGCGTGCAGAGGCCAGTTTAGGCGTGACGTGGGTTTCTCCTGCTGAACAGATTTAGACTAGAGCGAAGTCTGAATGAGACCTGCTATAGATTTATAATCCAGGTTAGATGTGATGAGAGCGTTAATGGGTGTTTCAAACTGGTGAAATGGAAGGGACAGTGTCTTTACAAAGAAATCAGACATGAAAGAAACTTGTCTTGAGGCTACCCCCCCCCCCCCCCACACACACACACACAGTTTCCATTAACCTCTAGTGTATGTTAATTAGAACTAAAACTCACTAAAACAATACTATATAAATAAACCAAGTTGAAAAGAACTTAATAGAATTTAACTGAACTGAATTTAATTGAATTACAAATGAAAAAAAAACAGAATTGTTTGGAATTATTGAAAATCACAGTCGTAAAAAGATACTGGCGTCTTGTTGACAATCTGTCCATGTGACTAACCTGACATGCTCAGCTGGTTTTTTTGTGTCTGGGTCAACAGCAGCAAATACAGCAATCACGCCATCTTGCGGTGCATCGTTGGGGTCTTCAGATACTGGAATCTGCTTGGTTTTCGGTACAAATGCTGGACCCTCTGGGATGTTATTTACATTAATTTTAATAGGATAGCTTTTTGGTTTATCTGGCTTTGGTTTGCCTCCTGGTCCTGGTTTGATACCTGGCTTTAGTCCAACACCCACTCCAGGCCCAGCGACAGGCTTGAGCCCTCCAGCAGGCTTAACAGGCTTAAGTCCTAAATCAGGTTTAAGTCCTGCATCCAACCCTGCATCCAATCCTGCATCCAACCCTGCATCCAACCCTGCATCTAATTCTCCATCCAGGTCAACATCTACATCTAAATCTAGGTCTGCATCCAATCCCAAGCCTAGTCCTAAATCTGCCCCAAGTCCCAGACCAGCTCCAAGTCCTGCACCAAGTCCTGCTCCAAGTCCAGCCCCAACGCCAGCTCCAGCTGCAGCTCCAGCCCCACCTTCTCCAACCTGGACATCCACATCCATGATTACAGGACCACCTTCTACAAAAGGAGCTACATTCTCAATGAGGAGGCCAAGCTCAAGATTCTGTACTTCTTCAAAGTCTACAGGCTATGTGGCCCAGATGGTGGACAGATGGAAATCAGATGTAAGGATAACAAAGAATGAGAAGAACCCAATTAGTTTCAACAATTAAAACAGGAAATGCAAAATATTTCAAATATCAACAACAAAATTACCTTGATCAACTTCAGAATCCCCTCGTTAGTTTCTTTGTCTGTCTCGATGGAAAATAGATTATCTTCATTTCCTTTGGCAATCGTAAAGACGGTCAGCCAGTTGTCTGTCTTTGCAAGGTCCTTGTCCAGAGCTTTGATTCTCATCACAACTACATCAGCAACGTTTTCATCCACAGAGCCAGCATACTGATAAAAACATTCCAATTAAAATGTGAACTAAAACTGAGAAGTTTTATTTTATTCTAGAAATGCACATTTTACTCTTGTTCACGTTACTGCATTAAGAAAGAGAAGATTACGTAAGCAATGCATCTGGGTGAAACATCTGTTGCACATTTTGACAGTTTTTGATTTGAAAACAGTGCTACCTTCTGGTACTCTGATTTAAGATGACTCAACTACCAAGAGCTGTGTCTTTTAAGGCTGTAGGGTAGGGGTATTCAATCCCAGACCTGGAGGGCTGGTATCCAGCACGGTTTAGTGGTTTATCTAGTCCAACACACTAGATTCAGTGGTTGAATCACCTTTGCAGCAGCTCATCAGGCCCTGCAGATATCTGTTAATCGCCAGCTGATTGAAATCAGGTGAGTTAAAGTAGGGTTAAAATCAAAACGTGTTGTATACCGGCCCTCAAGGCCTGGAATTGAATCCCCCTGCTGTAGAGCCTGATGGCTCCATCAGCTGATCTGACCTTCCTTTATAGTCTTCCTGTTAGTCGCACTAGGGCAGGAGTCACCACGCTTTGTAAAGCTGAGAGCTATTTTACCATTATTGAGCTGTATCAAGGGCTACCAATGGCTACATCTTTGCCTTTAATCCATAGAATTGCTTTGAAGGGCAAAGCCTATGTGACATTGAAGGGTAGTTACGTGTTGTAACCTCAGATTCTATGAGTATAAGCACAGCCCTTTAAGGTGGTGGGCCTCACTGGTTTTGTTTGGCTTATTAACCTTAGGAGAAAAAGGATGGTCCTCCAACTCTTTTTTACAAGACCGGGCCTTGGGTGTACAGTAAAAGCTCTTCAATGATTGGCTAATTCAAAGAGGAATTAACCCAGAAGCATAGCCTGAAAGGGCTACGAGTCTGGGGTTATAGTACCCCATCAATTATTTACCTCAGATTTTTCCAGAGTGGGGATGTTGTCATTGATGTCCAACACCTTGATCTCCACAGTTCCTGTTCCACTTTTACCTTCTGGTGCACCTCCCATATCTGTTCCCTTTACCACCAGTTTGTAGAAGTCGTGTTTCTGCCAGAGTAAAAAACAAAAACAAACAAAAAACAAAATCATGAAGAATCTCCTGGAAACCTTTCACCTGGCAGCAGCTAGATCTTTATGTGTAGCCCGGCTCGTGTCGAATCTACACATTTCGATCTGGAATCTATGCAGAATAAACCAACTGAAAGAGGGAGGGGTATCTGGTGGAATATTTTGAGCTGATTAGAGGACATGCAAGGTAGTGCCCGGCTGGCACTGGGTACCATATTTTGCCTTTAGCCAATCACAGAAACAACTCAAATGACGTATACCTTGTGTGCTTGGAAAACAACAACAACTCGCTCAAGCTTCATTCATTCACACACTCGACAAATACCATGTTTTCGGGTGATTTCTGCCGGTTTTGCAAGAAGAACATGCGCATAAAGGGCAGGATTTCCCCCAGCGCTTTATAAGCCTGGCAGGCCACCAGGTTTACTTGGTCACCCACCAGGCTAAGCGTGGTCCCCCCCGGCCCAACCTTCTCCGCTGACACGGATGATGCATGGCAGCGAAACGAACCTCAGGCCTCCCCTCTGCTAATACTGACAAGAAATGGTAGCGGAGCACAGCAAAAACTCTTGATTACCCCCTTCTTCCAGTTTATCTCTCCTTCCTGTCCTTTTCTCGTCACGGTCCTAATGGTTTTTGTACTCCTGCTTTTATTTGCCCTCATACAAAAATGTATTTACAAATTTGTGACATTGAATTAATGCAGAAGAAATTGCAACTCTTGTCAAGAACTCAGTCGTGAAGTTTAATTGTGTGTTAAAAATTTAAAACAAGTATGTTACTGAGTGTGTGGAAAGCTTACCTCTCTGTCCAGTGCTGGGTCATTGACAAAGAGATCCCCAGTCTTTGGATTTATATAGAACATTTGACCTTTGTCCTTAGGCTCCTGACTGACGATGGTGTAATGGATCTCTGAATTGATTGTTCCAGCTTGGTCATCATCTTTAGCTTCAATCTTCATAACTAAGGTTCCTGTAGTGAATCACAAAAGGCCAAAGTCAAGTCACTTAAACCAAAGTGCCACAGTGACACAGATGCAGGAGGATGCAGATCGAGCTTGAAGGACAAGTGAAACACAAGAGGCGAAGAGAAAAAGAGGATACAATGAGAAGTAAGTAGGTGAGAGCAGAAAAAGGATTACATGACGTTAAGGTGTACAAAGACAAAACCAGATTTTGGATGCAAATTGTCAAAACACTTATTCCAGTTACTAACTACCAGTTAGCTGGAAGAGCTGGTTCTGATTCACCAGTATGACAGCACTGATCCATGTCAGATTAAAACACGACTTTGCAGCAATCGCAGCTGGTCAGCAGGAATCTCTTGTTAAAGTGTGTGATTAGCCAGGCTTTACAATAGTTAGCATGATGAGATCTCTAAAGGCATAAAGGGGTTCTTTATGATGCTCACAGTGAATGATGAAAGTCAATCCCCTGATCAACATGACTTGATGTGAGAAACATTTTGTGGATGTGAAAGAACCACATGAACTGATGAAATGTGATTCTCTAAAAAAAATAGTCAATGTGTACTTTTGATTTTAAAGTGTATGCCGCCAGACATGAAGTTATTATGTAGCTGAGAACGTTTCCATGGTCTACTCATCACTGATAAAACTAGAGTTCTGGTGGGCAAAGGTGAAGTAATTATGTTAGTGTGTGTACATGCATCATGTACTTACAAATACACATTCACGTAGACATGCAAATACACACATACACATACAGATACATATAGAGCTCCGGGAGTTGACATCACTTCTCCCGGCATGCAACAGTTCAAATTTAAACGGCGCCATATTGGCAGGTAGAAGCCGGCAGCTGGACTATTTGTTATTGTCAGAAAACTCAATCAGACTATGGTAGATTCCTGTTGTGCCCCAGGATGCAGAACAGACATGGACAATGTAAGGAATGAGACATCTACAGGATTCCCCAAGATCCGGAACGCCGCAAACGTTGGATCATTGTAATAAAACGCGCTAGTGACCGGGCTAAAATGAAGCTGTGGGATCCCGAGAGTAAAGGTTTTCGCTTATGCAGCGACCGCTTCATATCAGGTACTTAAAACCAACGTTTCCTCAACTGTGTGTGGTATTTATTTTAAATGCTTTCATTACGATTCTTAGTGGGCTTCCTAAACTTATTTTGGCGTGGCTTTTTCTGTCTTATTACTCATAGCAACAAGTAAACATCACGTAAAACGTTGCCTTGTGATTTCTGTGTGCTGCCGTTTACGTGTTTTATGATCACAGCAATTAACCGGCTAAGCTGTATTTAATTTTTAAGCAATGGTTGATCAATTGTCATATCACACATAAAAAGCACTTTGGATTGCTGTTATCTGTCTCACCGAGACAGATCTCAGACAGATCCTGAGACGCTCCTGCCTGACATATTTATTTTATTCACGGAAAACAATCAAACTAGTGATTTCTCTTGGCGTTCAGTTTATACATTCAAACAGCACAGCACTCTATTTAAACTACTTACGTGTAAATCTGTTATTTGTCCATCAATTTTCATCTGCGTATCCGGAGTCGGGTTGCGGGAGCATGTAGCGTCAAAAGGCCCAGACTTCCCTCTCCCCAGCCGCCTGAGCCAGCTCCTCCGGGTAAATCCCAAAGGGTTCCCCGGCCAGGTCCGGTAAGAAGTCCGCTCCGACAGCTTCTGGCGTTTTTAAAAAGTATCCCAGGGGCACGGTAAGGGTCGGAGATGTTTAGTCTATTTAATTTCTGACTATATAAAACGATTTCTTCGGTTTTAAAGTGTGAAGTAAACTCTGACGAAGTAAAATCCAAGCCGATCCCGTTCACGTTCATGGTTAGATCCGTCTTTGTTTAGCTTCTTTTACCTGCCAATATGGCGTCTACTAACAGAGAGTCACGTGGGGTCCGGAGCTCTATAGGCAAAGCTGGCCAACGTTATTTATATAACACATTTCATACACAGAAGCATTTCAATGCTTTCCAAGTGCAAGATCAGCAAGAATATAAAACAGCTGATTATGAAATTAAATACAAAATAAACAAATAAAATTAGAGGGACGAGCAAAATATCAAACACTCCAGAAGTCCGTGCGAGCTCACGATTGCTGATTGGTAGCTGGTCACGTGGTGTTAATTGCCTCTCGGAACCCCCTGTACTCTACATGATGCTCAGCGCAAAACTCGCCCCGATCTTGTGGATTCTCGCACGAGTGGAAAATCGGCTCAAAAAAGTGAAAAAGTCACACAGTGTACGCCCGGCTTTAGACTGCTGGAGGACATCCTGACCACTTTCCACACTCTACTACATTCCTCTACATTTTCTCTCTTTATTGCATTATTTCCTTCTATTTCAGTAGTTAACTTTATTTTTTCAGTGTTCTTCTCCTCAGAAGGAGCTAAAATGATGTTCTGCTGAGCTGTGGTGGCCTCATGGAGGGGGCCATCTCTTGAAAACTGTTGCTAACCACTTAAACATTCTCCCTCTCCTGATAATAACATTTTACTTTCTTTGACATAGAATGTGCTACTGCTAGTTTTGAATTAATTACAGATTCACTAAGATGAAGACAATAAAGTTTATCTTTTATTAAATACAATATTTACTAAGAAATCACAATGTAGCCATAGAAATATTACTTGGTGTATATGTTGTGTGTGTGTGTGTTTGTGTGTGTGTGTGTGTGTGTGTGTGTGTGTGTGTGTGTGTTTGCAGGCTTCATGGGTTCTTGTGGCCCTGGGTTGGATTTTTATCCCTGTCTACATCTCTTCTGGTGTAGTGACCATGCCTGAATACCTGGCCAAGCGTTTTGGGGGCTCCAGGATACGAATTTACATGTCTGTTCTGTCCCTCATTCTCTACATCTTCACAAAAGTATCGGTAAGATGCACACACATGCAAAAACATTTTCCACTTGTACTTTCAAGGTATACATTTATCCAATTTTCCAAAAATTTCACTTAAGGAGTAACCACGTGCTTGTGTTTGTCAGACAGACATGTTTTCAGGAGCACTGTTCATCCAGGTGTCATTGGGTTGGGACCTTTATCTGTCTACGGGCATATTACTGCTGGTTACAGCTATTTACACGGTGGCAGGTACACACACATGCACACACGCACACTCGAATTGCATGGAGTGAACTGTGAATGCATTGCGACCATAGCCGTAGTGTCCTGTAGATGCATATTTCTAAACACTCCGTCATCCTTAAGTGCACCACTGAGTCATAGGCTTTTTGTAGTAGGCGGTGTATCTGGTTTCACAGTCTCAGCAGGGATTCTGTCAACCAGCAGTTGGTGTTTGGCTCCTTTGGTGTTGCTGCTAACTCCCTTCAGTGCCCTGCTTATGTACCTGAATCCTCAGCTTTGCAACTAGAATGACAGGGGCTTCTGTACTGTACAGAGGCATGTGACTCCCTGGTTATAGGTTTTTCATAATCAGGACTGTTCACAATTGGGTTATCCATGGGTAGCCCCGTAGTAGCTGGTACTCACTGTGCTGCCAGGCTTTCAAATGTTTTGACTTGTGGTCCATTGACCCCAGCCTACTGGTTGTGCAGTGCACCATGCTTAAGACCAGAGGTGACAGATCATGATTTTTATCTTGCGAGGCGCTTAATAAAAGATCATTTTCTTTTCTGCCTTCCTTTGTCTTAGTCCGATTTTCAAGGATAAACAAACATGCTGCCTGTCGAATGTGATGTTTAGTCAATCATGCTCGCTCCTCCTCTGTGTGTGTGTGTGTGTGTGTGTGTGTGTGTGTGTGTGTGTGTGTGTGTGTGTGTGTGTGTGTGTGTGTGTGTGTGTGTGTGTGTGTGTGTGTGTGCTCTGTCTTCTCGATCCCCAGTGAGTCGTGGAGGATGGCTGCTTATACTGAGCCAGGATCCTCTGGAGGTTTCTTCCTGTTAAAAGGAAGTTTTCCTCTCCACTGTCGCTAAATGCTTGCTTAGTATGAGGATTGCTGTAAAGACACTGACACCAGTCAGTAAATAGATGAAACCTGCTGGGTTCCTTATATAGGAAACTCTTAACTGATTGGCTTAATGACCTGAACTGTATTGGAAAGTTTACTGTGTCATGATTTGGTGCTATATAAATAAACTTGAATTAAATACATGTACACATACATAGAAATCTATATATACACACATACACATACATATACATGTACACATGCACATATACACATACAAATACATATACACATATACACAAATACACATCAACACACACATACACATACACACACACATAAACATACACATACATATACACATACAAATTAATATACACATTTATATACACATAGAAACACAAATACACACACACACACACAAATACACATACACATACACATACACAAGACCCCTGGAGATCAATGTCAGAAAACTGTGACAGAAGATGAAAAATGTGAGTAAAGCTGCAAAATGGTAAAATGTATCCCCGTTTTAGGGCAGAAACATGATTAAAACTACAGACTTAAAACTTAGGTCTTTACTTACCTTTCTTGCTGCTCTCTGAAACATTGCCAGTGTGTAGGGTAAAGTAAGGAGGATTGTCATTCACGTCCAGGACAGTAACAGTCAGTGGAATATTGTCCTCAGCTTTGGATCCGTCTTTGTATTTAGCTATGCCTGTTAACTGTCAAGGTAAGGAAAGAGAACAGGGTTAGACTATGATCCCGTGTTTTAGAATGGGTCAAGTGCCCCTTTATTTATTTGGTGATTGTTATTCTGCCAACAAACAACAGACTGCAGTGGCAGAAATACCAATTTCTAACAGATCTTCTACGTTGGGTCAACTGAGATCACCTTGCAGCTTGGCTTGCTTTTAGCACCTCCTAGTGTCTGTTAATCAATGCATAATTTGAAACTTAACTCCTTGCTGTGAGTTCATCTTTTCAACACCTTAACTCATTCACTGCCATTGACGACTAAAGTCGTCATTTTAGATCCAACCGTTCACTGCCAATGACGACTAAAGTCGTCATTTGCATTTTTTTTACTGTTTGAGCATCGGAGCGAGCCCCCGCGCTGAGAGAACAAACATCTCAGCCCTGAAGCCGATCTTCATCCGCATACGTCACAGATCACATGACCAGGAAGCAGACCATCCATGTGTTTGGAGATTGTTTTGGGCTGTTCCTGTAAAAAAAGTGAGGCGCGAACCGGAAAAGCTTCTGCCGATCACAATTCGACAACGGATTATGAAAGAACGGATAACGCTCGAAACACGCGGCTTCTTCCTGATGTAAGAGGCGAGTCTCCTCTTTGTTTAGGTTGTTTTGGCATCGACATCATGCTAGCGCGCAACGTTCTGTGACTCTTAAAAAAACAGTAAAAACGGTGAAAAACGCTGGCAGCGAAGGCCGTTAGCGATCAGGAAACGGCTGGCAGTGAATGAGTTAATCTTAGTGCTGAAATGTCTCCCCAACCTTCATTAGTTTCTACAGGAGTGGTTCATCACTAAATAAAACAAATCAGCTGTGTTCATGATCTAAAACATTTGTAACGTAGGTCCTTTTTGGTTAAAGCAATAATATAGAATACAGTGTAAAGACATGATAGTCTGCGTGTGATAAAAAAAATACAGTCATGAAACCAATATATGTCCTTGTTAGAAAGTAGAACATTTTGAAAAAGAACAGCAAAGGTAAAGCAGTTCAGACATCATTCACAGAAATTCTAGAATGACAGTTTTCATGACTCACATTGAAGGATGGGTGTGTCTCTCGATCAAGAAGACCCGTAACGGTTATAAATCCGGTGTGGTGGTCGACCTTGAAGAGGTTGTATGGAGGTTGGTCAGCACCTGGTCCTGTGAGGTAATACTCCACCGTGGATTGCACCTCTCGATCAGATCGAATCTGAAAAACATAACATAAAAAACAAGTGTTGGTTTTTGTTTCCACCTTGCAATTTCCTTGTCTGAAATTTAATCTTCCTAGTTGCAGATGCTTCAAAATGTTAAGGTGCACTTTTTCTCCACTGTTGAGAAAAATAAACCATATTTCAGAAGCTGTTTGAAGCTGGCTGCAATAAAATAAAAAACATCCGGTTTTAAAATCCGCACCTGCTGAGAGGAGTGTGAGATAATTTATACAATTATTTAATTTAGAGTAAATCAGCAATGATAAGAAACATGAATATCTCAGTGTGTATTTATTTTTCTTTATTGCTCACCTCCTCTTACTGTGGTATACTTTTATGATTTGGTATTTTTACTCTTGAAAAAGGTTATGAATCTTGGACTTGGGCTTTGTTTGTCCCTTTGCATTTCTAAAAACAATATTACAATCTTTTGCCTTCATCTGCTACTTCCTGTGTCCAACAAATGGGTACATTTGGTCAGAAAATACCCTTTTGGATAGTGTAGTCACGTTTGTCTTGCTTCCTCTGTAACATCAGCATCTAATTATTCTTGTAATGTTGCTAATCTGTTTAAAAGTTAATTGTGGGGAGTGAAAGCTCATCCGTAGGAATTGCAGCTCCAAATGAAAGAGATTGTGAATGGTTGAACACCGCTAAAATGAGATACAAACAAGGCTTTGAAGAAAATGTAATATTGAGACTGATTAAAACATCAAATGTTCTAATCTAACCTTTTTTTCTCTCATTAAAACGTGTTTGCTCTTTCTACTTTATTTTGGTGGTGGAGGCAGCCATGGTCTGTTAACCAGATGAGAGACTGTAGTTGTATGTATTATGATATATTATGTACACACCAAGCTACACGAGATATGTCTAAAGATAAGTTGCTGCAGGCCGCTAGAGACTAACAACCAGATGGACATGCTAACAACTAGAATGGCATGAAATGAGTTGGTTCATCAATAAGTTAACAAGTAGAGATGCTTATAAGCCAGCTAATTGGGCCTCAAGTCAACAGTGAATCTGTCACAGTGGGCCATCTGGATGAAGGCTCAGAGTTTTTAACAGTCTGACTTTTTATTTTCAAATAACATTGCAAAAGTGAGAGAGTACCAATACCCTTGGTTATTTTACCAGTAACTCATGTAAAATTCAAACCTCTTTCTTCATCATCCAAATAAAAAGCGTTGAGATGTCTGTTTGTGCTGGTGCAAATTTTTATTTATCTGCATGAGTTGCTTCTTATTTTCTAGGGAAAACTTCATTTTACTTATTGTAAACCTTTTGTAACACTGATATTTAAAGGCGTGGCTTACTTATTTATTCAATACGTTTGTAGTGTTCTCTAGTGAATATCAATGTCTTATGAGTCGTTAAAAAAATAAAAAAGCTATGATGCTCCTGTTCTGACGTGTAGAAGTTCGCTGTTGCAGAGGTGGGTAGAACACAGCAGGACTGCTCATTATTATTAATGATATGCACACACCTTCCTTCTGAGTCAGTGCGTTTACATGCAGCCAGTAACCCTTTTAAAACCCGAATATTCACAATAACCCGGTTTCGCAGGTCCATGTAAACACCGCCAAAAACCCGGATATGCTCATAACCGGGTTTTTAAAAACCCGGTTACTACACCTGGGGTAACCCTTTTCTAACCCGAATGTTTGGTCGTGTAAACGCATATCGGGATATCCCCATCAAAGCGTGTGTTCTGCACATGCTCTGTTCGCAAGGAATCTTGGTCTTTTGAGTAGCGAGACGTCTTGTATGCGCCAGAACACCGGAAGTAAACAACAAGTTGGGAGCAAAATGGCGAGTCGCGGCACAGCACCACACTTTTGGAGTGACGAGGAAACTAAGGCGCAAAGAAACGCGGTCGCTATCTCTTCTGAACTGGGAAACATGTTGTTTTCACGGATACCGGAACAAGAAGAACCGGAAATGACGCATATTGCGTCTGGACGTAGTCCACACGTCCTGACGCTACCCCAACGTCCGCATTTAAATCGGGTAATGCAAGTTAGGTGTAACTCTTTCTATTTATGCTTGTAAACGGGTTATTCTGATCAACTCAGAAACTCGAATCCCGACCTTAACCCGATCATAACCCGGATATTGGCTGCATGTAAACGTACTCATTGACTAACAGAATGTGTTCAGCCATGCTGCAAAGTCACTATCACAAGACACTCTCCGCTCTCTCTCCTCACTACAAAAACATTTCAAAAGCCTTCCTGTGGGCGGGCACAAGCCAAGAATGCCACGAATGCAAATTCACAGTGTGACATAGATATGTGAGGATTTTCAAATCCTAGCATTTCACTGTCTATTTTCCATCAGCAGCTGATGCAGGAGATAGGTGTAGGAGATTGTTTTCATGTTCAACCTGCCTGAAAACCTCAGTGACTGATTATAAACAGAAACAATAATCAAAAAATGTGTTATTTAATGTCAACCGTACCTTTAATCTTTTAAAACTCATTCAGTCGCTTTGACAACATCACCACATTTTATTTTTAGTCAATGTAAATTACCTTTGCGATGAATTCCCTGTCGGTGTAATCCGTGTTCTCGTACAACTTGGCTGGAGGAAGGATCCACTCTCTTCTAGTTCTTTTCAAAGTCTTCTGCTCTTCTGCTGCCGTACTGATCATCTGAAATGATAAGAGACTGTTGTGAGCTCAGTGCAGAATGCTGGGACGTGGTCAGCTCAACCATGTTAACATCATGCAGTCATGATTTCCACAGCATCAACATTGACATATTCAAACACGATACAGTAATTTCAATAATCTCTTAAGTACTTCTACTAGTTTATAAATAAATTAATGGCATGGGGCCAAAATACATGTCAGATCTCATACTATTTCATTACTTCATGTTAATTTATGATTTTATGTACATTGTTGGTGCTCGGCACTCTGGGCACCCTTGATTGGTGGCTTTAAAGGGCTTTACAAATAAATAAATGAAATGAAAATTTTCATGTATTCATCAGCCTTTGAATGAATGTTTCTTATGCTGCACCTTCTACACTGTAACTGCTCACTTTTTAACTTAGCCTTTTTTATTTTAATTTGACATCAAATTAAAGTTTTAGTTTTTTAAATTTGATTTAAATATAAATAGATTTTAATATTTTGTGTTCTTTCTCCTTGAAAGCACATTGAATTGCTTCTGTGTATGAAACGTGCTATGCAAATAAAGCTGCTCTGTCTAATTTTCATACGGACCAAACAGAAGTCTCTTTCAAAACCCATGTGTGCAGTAAATAATATGAGGGTTATTTTAATTATGCCTCCCATTGAATATACAAAAAAAAAAAAGCTCAAAACCAAATTTACTGAAAGATCTGAGATCTTTTGCAAATTTGTGTTTTGCTACTAAATGTAATTCTTAAAGCTATCACAGAGACTCAAATATTTATCACTGGCTAATTGGTGCTCATATTTGTGTCTGGTTTGCTAATGCTGGTGGTGAAGCCGCGGAGGAAGAAGAGCTATATGAAGTGACAGGTGTATCTGTAAAACTATTTGTTATCCCCACTTGAGATGATGAGTGTGTTGGACCTAAAAATAATTTACCAATGATAAGGTACCGTGCCATTGTCTCTCCTTTACATTTTGAACACAACACCTAATTGTGGAATTTTACAGCAGATAATCCATCACATCCAGATGATAGCAAACCAAGAACCAAAGTAAGTCTCCCCTACCTACCTGGATTAAAACATTTTTACTTTTTAATCAGGGCAGTACCCTATTCTTTTACACGAAGGGAGGGGCTTAACATTTGTACTACAGCCAGGGGATTTCTGGCTCCTTTCTTTCTGGTTCTTCCACTGATTAACGATCAATACTCAAAGGGAACCATATGGTGCCAACTTATCTGATTTCCTGTTACAACATTTCTGTATCCATGGTAACAATTTTAACAACATGGCTTTTGTTTCATCAAACAGCTCACAGACTTCCTGTTTCAATCAACAGCACACAAAAATAGATTAATTTGACTAAGCAACCTCAGCACCAGACTTGGATTGGCTCCTTTTTCCCAGCACACATAATGATCTAGTATACGTATCGTTGTACTGCAGCTGTTTGGCGTGCACTGACTATTTAGCAAGCACAGACTGGTTGACATGCACTGACTGTTGTGCATGTACATACATGCTAACAGTGATTCCACACAAGTGTCAAGTGGCTCTTTTCCACTAATACCCACTTGGCACAGCTTGACTTGCACTGTAGCACAGCGTGATCCGTACCTGACCCAAACGCAACAATGGAGGACATGGTAGTGATTTTGAACATTTGAGATGAACCTGGCTGGAACATTTTGTTCAGTCTGTGGCTTTTTGTCTGACTCCAAAATGTAAAGACTCAGAAAAGGCTCCAGGCAGCCCACCCCCTAACAAATCAGTGACTCCACTCCCAGCCAATCTGCAACCAACCTCTCTCTGATGTTGGCTTTTCAGTCTGGCTCGGTACGCTTGGAACCACATTAAAGTCAGTGAAGAACACTGACTCCAGACTCACACACAAGATAACAAATTCCCGCAGATCTCCCCCAAAGCCATCATCACACACTGGTGAGTTTCATCTCCACATTTGACCCATCCCCATGGAGGGGAGCGGTGAGCTGCAACGGTGGCTGCACTCCGGAACTATCTGGTTGCTTAACCCCACAGTCCAACCCCTTAAAGCTGAGTGTCAAGCAGGGAGGCATTGGGTCCCATTTTTAAAGTCTTTGGTATGACCTGACCGGGAATCGAACCCGAATCACCCGGTACCAGGGTTAAGCGTTAAACTGACAGTCTGATTTTGTAACATGATGAACGGCACAGATGAGCCTAAAGTTTTTTCTCATGTTTCTCTGCTCCGTGATGATTTATGGAACTCTTCCCATCAGTTCCCTGATGCCTGGAGGTTCACACTCCTGTGCAAAAAGAACCGCCAGTGTCGGCTCATACTCCCACAGGAAACGCGTCTTCATTTTTACATTCAGAAGCGTTTAGAAAAATGTCTTGTTTCTTCTTCTCCTTAGTTCTTGGTAGTACACATTAAATATCCTGAAAAGCCTATTTAAAACACCCATTTTTAATATTGATGAGATAAATATTTTTTGAAAACTATTTAGTGGTATTTGTTAGTAAATCATGTCAACTGGACATGAATATGTTTCATGGATAAGCAAAATCCAAAGCCAAGCCAATTTTATGTGTATAGCGCATAATAACATTGTGCTTCACAGAATTAAAGTTAAAAACAAAACACACAACAATACACAACGTAAAAAGCATAAAAAACTAAAAGACTCTCATTCTGAGTTCAGGACTAAAGCACAAAAGGTCAGTTCAGACAGAGTAAAGGTTTGAACACATAACAAGGAAGAACATTTTGTCTTTAGATGCTTTCCTTCCAGAAGGGCCACAAACAGGTCAGACTGGAATCGTGGAAGTGAGAGTTTCCACCCTGACACTGATAAAGAGGTCAGACTCAAGTCGAAAGTCGGAAGGCTGCCAGCAGTGAACTGTGACACATATCATGTGTGGACTTTTATCTGGCTGTTCAAGGCAACAAAAACATGGTGAAAAAAAAAATAGGGTTTCATTTTAGAAAATGTTTTGTCTTTTGGGCAAATGTCTGATCTTTTTAAAATAACTGACTCAAAAAATATTTTTTTTGTTTTATTGTTTTTTAACTGTTAGTTCTAGGAATTTTGTTGTTTTTCTTTTTTATCTTTTATCTCTGTTTTACGTGACTGTATGACGCTGGTTTAATTAACTAACATTTTTAGTGTACAGCACCTTGTTTGGTTGTAATGCCTTGTTGAATGCGCTTTATAATAAAATGGTATGGTATGGTATAACATCTGGATTTACAAATGAAATGAAACACAGTTTTGCTTCAGTCTTGTTGTTCAGGGGGAGCATGATAATACTACACCATTCTCACTGGGACACCAGCTGATAGCACCTAACAGTTTAATGATTGGCCGCCATTTTGTGCCAAGCGTCATGTTGTTTTCACAGTCGCCATTTTGCCACATCAACGCGATACGGGCAGCTAGTGCGAGTATTCTTTGATGTTTCTCAGTTACCTCATTTCAAATTTGGCCTCTCACTAGTTCACCCCTCACTCACACACACACACACACACACACACACACACACACACACACACACACACACACACACACACACACACACAC
The DNA here is from genome assembly GCF_043380555.1 of Nothobranchius furzeri. Classification (NCBI taxonomy): domain Eukaryota; kingdom Metazoa; phylum Chordata; class Actinopteri; order Cyprinodontiformes; family Nothobranchiidae; genus Nothobranchius; species Nothobranchius furzeri. The sequence continues at coordinate 54,908,799 of NC_091756.1, read as the reverse complement.
ACACACACACACACACACACACACACACACACACACACACACACACACACGCTAGCTAGCTGTATAGATAAATGAGGAAAATTGGTTTTAATGCAAAAATCAAAAGACATATATAAAATTAAAATAAATGGTTGTAAAGAAAACAAAATTCAGAGTGGAAACATTATCAGAGAACTTCGAAAAGTGTCCAACAACAGTGAACCTAAACAATCTGTCAGAATGAAAAATGAAAGCATGGGAAGTCAAATTTCAGAAAATATAAATAATCCACGTACTTCAGGTTTATTTCAAAGCATTTAACTTCCTTTTTAGAATAACTAAGTCTGCATCTATAGATTCACACTTTGTTCCTAGTTGGGTTTATTTATGCTAACGCAACATGAATCAAGTTCTCGAAAAAGCAGTCAGGCAACTTTAGCTTGTCACTTTCTGTTGCTACAAAAACTGCCACCTTGAATCAATCTTTGAATAGTTATTGAAGCTGGGAAAACACCATCATATCAACTGTAGCGTTTAGTTACAAATCAGTTAAACATGAGAGAAGGCAACATATGTCTGTGAGAAATTACGTTCTGTCCTGTAAAAGGCTCTTCCGAGGTTTGCAGCAAGTTCTGGTTTGTCAAGTTGGAAATAAAGTAAGTACTCACCAAGAACAGCGCTAGTAGAAGGAACAGTCTCATGTTTGAGGAGTAGAATTGAAACGTGATCATTTGTGAAGCAGCAGCATCCACCAGGTCGTTGCTTCTTCGTGTGTAATTTTACAACTTTCTACAACTGTCAAAATCAAAAACTGCTGATGAGCCTTTTTGTTAAAACGCCAGCATCGCCCCTAGTGCACCACTCCTAGTTAGGCAGCTACCTCGAACCCTGCATGTCATTATTCTTGTACCTTGCTGCCTCTCACATGCTTGCATGTTTCCAGAAGGTGTGCCCTTCCTACAGTTGAAAGTGTTCAGGTATAGCCTCAGGGATGAATACCTGGCAATGCTTAACAGAGACAGTAGAAAAAACTCCACCGAAAGTAGTTTTTTAAATTTGGATTTTCTGCCGATTTGGTAAGTTTATTCAGTTCCAGAGTACTTAGTGTATGTCTAATTTTGTTTAAAATTTAAATGATTTTTTAAATGTAAGTGTTGAAGGGTTGCAGCATGGTCCAGAGAGCATTTTGCTGTGCAGCGTGAGTTGCAGGTTCAAAGCTGGGCTGTGACCTTCCTGCATGGAGTTAGCATGGTCTCCTCATGCATTCATCAGTTCCTCCCACCACCCATGAACATCAATGTTCCCCTCTAGCCTACTTCAGAATAAAAGCCCACATTTTTGAGAGCACAATGTGCATATAATCCAAATGGACACAATGGAGGACAGGGACACTGGGTCCTCTTTGTGAAGCCATGCCTGTGGGACAGGATTGAATGAATCTTAGACATCGACTGCCTGATACACGGTTCCTGAAACTGTCTTTAGGGACATGAAAGAGCTGAAGTCTAAATGCACAATTGGGCAATATTAATGCAAGGCTCACCTCAACTCACTGGGTGGACTCTGGCACCAGTGTTCTGGAACGGAGCTGGACTCTATTGAACTCAGAATTGGTCCTGGTTCAGAGAAAGCAGTCCGAGTTGTCGTCTTCTCGCTGATCAGATTTAGAAGATTTCATCGCTGATGTATGTGTTGACAGTGTGACCTGGATGGGTAAGATTGAGTGGAATGGCAGGAGACAGGGAAACAAGGTTTAGACTCAAGTTGCACTTAATTATAAAAACAGACTCATAGCTCAAATTGGAAAATACTTCTAAACACCCGAGACTGGAAGGTTGGCACTCAAATGAACGTGAACAGCGTATCACCTGTAATGAGAAATGAAAGTGAGTTGGTTAGTAAGCCACAGACTAGAAGGGGCGAATGGCTGAACATCCAGCTGATGTGACCTAACTTTGACTGATGTCAAATAACCAGGCTTAATCAAATCAAATCAATCAAATCAAATCACTTTTATTGTCACGTCACATGTGCAGGTACACTGGTACAGTACATGCGAGTGAAATTCTTGTGTGCGAGCTTCCCAGCAACAGAGTTGTGCAAAAATACAGTAACGTAAAAACAAGCTAAATAAAAAAATGGCTAATCTAAGTAATAATATGTATAGCATGTAAGGTATATACATTACTGAATGTGTGTGCTAGTATTTTATTTATTTATTTATTTTTCCACATGTGTGCATGTGAGTGTGTGTATAGTGTGTATATACGTGTTCAAATGAATAAAGTAAACAATAAGATAAGAGATATAAAATGTACAGAGGTTGGTATGTGCAAAACAGTGGCATCACTGTACAGTATGGAGTGTGTAATGTTGGAGTTTCAGTAGTGAGGGTGAGGTGTCTGCGTTGTGTTCAGCAGTCTGATGGCCTGATGGAAAAAGCTGTCTCTCAGTCTGCTGGTTCTGGACCGGATGCTGCAGAACCTCCTTCCTGATGGAAGTAGTCTGAACAGTTTATGGCTGGGGTGACTTGAGTCCTTGATGATCCTCCCCGCTTTCCTCAGGCACTGCTTCCTGTAGATGTCTTGGAGGGAGGGAAGCTCACCTCCCATTATCCTTTCTGCACACCACACTACTCTCTGGAGAGCTTTGCGGTTGTAAGCGGTGCTGTTGCCATACCAGGTGGTGATGCATCCGGTGAGGATACTCTCAATGGCACAGCGATAGAAGGTCCTGAGGATGCGGCGGCTCATTCCAAATCTTTTCAGTCTCCTGAGAAAGAAGAGGCGCTGCTGTGCCTTCTTCACTGTATTGTTCGTGTGCACTGACCACGTAAGATCCTCAGCCAGATGAACTCCAAGGAAACGGAAGCTGCTCACCCTCTCCACAGCGTCGCCGTTGATGGTGATGGGTGTGTGTATTCCTCTGCACCTCCGGAAGTCCATTATCATCTCCTTTGTCTTTGTGACGTTGAGGGTGAGACGGTTGTCCTGACACCAGTGGGTCAGGGCGCTGATCTCCTCCCTGTAGGCCGTCTCATCGTCGTTGGTGATGAGACCTACCACTGTGGTGTCGTCCACAAACTTCACAATGATGTTGGAATGATGTTACAATGATGTAATCTGGATTAACTATGTGCACTAGGGCTTATGTTAAGTAAAGTTTATATAAACTAACTACAGCTGACATGAACTAAATAGGGCTAATGTAAATTAACCAGTGTGAGCCATGCTGATGTGAGTTAAGACTCAGTTATTGCTGCCAACAACATTATGTTCTCTGGATGCTGGACTCACAATGGCCCCACAGATAAACTCCGTAGTGAGGTCTTGCTTTTATCAGCTTCGCCGCCTTACTCGCCTCAGACGAATCCTGAAACGGAGGCATTTGGAGTCAGCCATCCATGCCTTCATTACCTCTCGCTTGGACTACGTAAACGCCCTCCTCGTTGGTGTTCCGGTATCCGCCCTGAATCGGCTGCAGGTCGTTCAGCACGCTGCTGCCAAGCTCTTGACAAGTACACACCGACGTAGCCACATTACCCCTGTCCTGGAACTTCTTCACTGGCTCCCTGTCATTTTCAGAGGCAGTTTAAGTTACTGACTTTTGTATTTAAAGCTCTCAATGACCTGGCACCTCCCTATCTCTCTGACCTGCTCACTCCATATGTGCCCACGCGCACGTTGAGGTCGGCTGACCTTTTGCTGCTGTGCACGCCGCGGATGCCATTCAAATTGCGGGGTGAACGAGCATTTGTCCATGCTGCCCCAAAGCTGTGGAACTCGTTGCCCATTGGAGTTCGGCAGGCTCCATCTCTGGCGGTTTTTAAATCTCGTTTAAAGACCCACTTTTACACTTTGGCTTTTAGACAGTGACTCGTTTTAGTGTTTAATTGTATCATTGTTTTAATGTGTTCTTAGTATTCATCATGTTTTATCTACTTTTGATTGGGATTTTTATCCTCAGTTTTAGTTATTTCTAATGGTTGTTTTTTGTTTTAGCCTGTGCAGCACTTTGGGCAGCTCCCATGCTGTGTTTTAAATGTGCTATATAAATAAACTATGCTATGCTATGCTGTTTGTTTTCCATAGAATGGTGACTGACCCCTCTGTGTTTGGATCACGACCCTGATCTCTCAGACGTTGACTGGATCAAGCAGAAGGCCTCCCATTCTAAGCCTGGTTGTGGTTCTGCTGGAGGTTTCTCCATGTTGGAGAGGAGTTTTCCTGTCCACATCTCCCTACCCCGGTGGATTGTGTTGAACTGAAGATCATGCCAGTTGGTTTCATTATCAAGCACAACTTTTATTCATCTAGTATTTTATAGAATCCGATTGTTTTGAAGCATATTCTGATTGCACCTAAAGCTGGATGTGTTAAATGGAGCTGCGATTTAATAATATTGGAATTAAATTTCAAGTTAAAGTCCCATCAGTTGTCACACATACTGATGTGTGTGCAAAATTTGTTCTCCGCATTTGACCCATCACTTGGGGGAGCAGTGAGCTGCAGACACAGCCACGCTCAGGAACCATTAGGGGGTTTAACCCCCAATCCAGACCCTTAATGCTGGTTGTCAAGCAGGGAGGGTCCCATTTTTACTCCAAAGTCTTTGGTATCACTCGACCAGGAATTAAACCCTGATCTCCCAGTCTCTGGGGGCACACTTTACCACTAGGCCACTGAGCTGGTTAAATGCCTTGAAAGGAGCTTTTAGGACTAAAAGGGATTTCATTCACTTCACTGGAACAGTTGTGATTTGGCTCTGTATAAATAACCTGACTGGAAAGGAACAAACAAACTTCACATGTAGATAATTTTATGCATGGGAGAATTGACGAAGACTTTCAGTGTCTTTATGTGGAGCACATTATTAATAATAAACCAGTTGAACTACCTGACACACCTTTCTTAGGAAAGAGAATGATTCCCTGTCTGTAGCAGGCTTCCACATGTCCTTGCACTGAACGGTTTGTTTTGTTGCCAGTATACCCAAGGTGAACTTGGATTGCCTTTTGAATTACTTTCAGAATCATAAGCCTTTTAATTCCCACAGCTACCTAATCACGTCAGACCAAGCATTGTGATAATCCATTTTATTTCAATCTAGTGCAGTTTATTTCATGACAGAAACTTAATAGATATTAAACAATCAAAGTTTCAAAAACAGTAGTTCTGCAACCATTATTATTCATCTTCTTAAACCTCTTCATCCAGTAAGGGTCACAGGGAACTGGTGCCTATCTCCAGCAGTCAACAGTAAGAAGGTGGGGGACACCTTGGACCCAGTCCATCACAGTGTCTCTCACAGGGTCTCTCACAGGGTCCCTCACGAGGTCCCTCACATGGTCTCTCACAGGGTCCCTCACAGGGTCCATCACAGGGTCTCTTACAGGTCTCTCACAGGGTCCATCACAGGGTCCATCACAGGGTCTCTTACAGGTCTCTCACAGGGTCCATCACAGGGTCCATCACAGGGTCTCTTACAGGTCTCTCACAGGGTCCATCACAGGGTCCATCACAGGGTCTCTTACAGGTCTCTCACAGGGTCCATCACAGGGTCCATCACAGGGTCTCTTACAGGTCTCTCACAGGGTCCATCACAGGGTCCATCACGAGGTCCCTCACATGGTCTCTCACGGGGTCCATCACAGGGTCCATCACAGGGTCTCTTACAGGTCTCTCACAGCGAAACCAGCTTGGTTCTGTTTGTGTCAATGCTGAGGTAAATGAATTGATTGTGTTGCTTCCAGTTTGATTCACTTGCAGACTGAGTTGTTGGTGCCACCAGGTCTCTGAGATGTTTTTAAAACAGAGTTTTTTTGTTACATTTCACATATTGGGGCAGCAGTAGCTCAACAGGTTGAGCAGGTTGTCCAGTAATCGGAAGGTTGCAGGTTTGATCCCGGCTCCGGACAGAGAATTCTGCTGTTGTGTCCTTGGGCAACACACTTAACCCACCTTGCCTGCTGGTGGTGGTCGGAGGGACCCATGGCGCCTGTGCTCGGCAGCCTCGCCCCTGTCAGTGCGCCCCAGGGCAGCTGTGGCTACATTGTAGCTCATCCCCATCAGTGTGTGAATGTGTGTGTGAATGGATGAATGATACACTGTAGTGTAAAGCGCTTTGGAGTCCTTACTCTGAGAGGCGCTATACAAGTGCGGTCATTTATTTATTTATCATATCTGTGTGTAAACATTTCCGATACAACCATTTTCAACTTGCTCATCTCTAATGGATCTCTTTTGGCCTTTCAACTTCTTAGACTGGTTAATTTTTCAAAGTATGCTAACTAGTGTACAGTGATGGCTGGTGAAAAAAATTATTGATGGGGCAGATTAATCATCCTGGTCCAGTGTAGACCATCAGTAAGAAAATGACAACAATTCCACAACTATCATTTGTTTTCCTTCTCAAAATCAGCAGTTTCAGCAGTTTCAGAGACAGTTGACTGTTTACATGTTACTCATCATTACTCACCAATTACTAAAGGTGGAGACAGTTTATATCTAAATTGCTTCAGGCTAATCTCTATATTGCTTGATTCTCCAAAATCATTGAAAGGTTGGTGAACAAACAGCACACTCACTACCTGGACTCACCCAGTCTCATTTCTCCCATTCAGTCTGATTTCAGATCTGGTCACGAGGGTACCTCAGGCAGTGTTGGGAAAGATCAATATTTATATGAACTAGTTCAACGTTCAGTTCACACAATTTAAAATGAACCTGTTCCAACCCTTTTAAAGATCTCGATTAACAATATTGTTTAAGCTACTTGCAGTCCTCATATCTGTTTGTATGATGCTGACACAGCTTTGTACACATGTAGGTCTTTGAATGCTGCCTTGGCTCGTAACAGCACCGCTTTAACAGATGTCAACATGCCTTCTCTAACATTTACTTTTGTTTAAATACCAGCAAAATGAAAATCATGATTATCAACCATAATTTTCCTTAATCCACCTGGACTGTACAGCCATACCACTTGTCAGCTTCTATAAGTATTTGGGTATCTGGCTTGACGGCTCACTTTTGTTTGATATTCACAATATTACATTAATTTCTAAAATCAAATCAAGGACATTTTTCCTTTACTACAAAAGGTCATCATTTAGTCATTCTGCAAAGGACAACGTGAACAGTCCTCCCCATTTTAGGTGACATAATCCATAGGACTGCCTCTAAAACCCTTTAGTAAAAAAATAATAATAAAAAAAATAAAAAAAGGCAAAACTCCTATTTAATCTACCTTCAGTATCCCGCTATTCCCGCTATGATCAATTATTTCTAATCTACATTTCTTACTGCATTTGGACGATCTTGACTGCTCGGAACTTATTGTGTTGCTATAATTACGTTGTTGTTTTATGAGTGTTTTAATCCTGTTGTAACATGTTTGTTTTCTTTTCTTTTTTTTCATATTTAGTTAAAAGAAGACATTGCATACTTATGTACTACTGTACATTTACATACTGTAAAAATGGCTTAGGCTAATTTCCATCTGCAGTCCTCTGGCAGGTTGATGTTGCTAAAACAGTCAACGACATAGACATAGATATATAAAAAAATAAAATAAAACAAGTAAAAACATATTGTGCAGCAAGGACACATACGTGTTGGTTTAAGATGGATGTCAGGTAAAGTGTCTCATTTATATATTAATCCAAAGTCATATATGACTGCATATTTGAATATCTTGTAGCCACAGTTTCAATCCTGTTTTGAAAGTAACAAAACTTGTGCTTCCCCTCACAACAGGAGGTATGCTGTTAAAGAATGTTGAGCCTAGAAATGATAATACGCTTTGAGAAAAAGATTTTTGTCTAAAGGGAATCTCACAATGGTGGCTCAAGTTACTCTAGAAATGTTCCTATGTGGTTTTTGCTTAATGAACTCATTCAGTGGGGGCTAAACCATGAATGACTTTATAGACCAAACAGGCAGCTTTAAACTGTTTAAAATGTTTGAAACACAGTAGAGTATATTTATCAAGAATAGGGCCAGGGGCGGCGTTAGGCCCGGCTACTTTGGCTGAAGCCCCGGATGTTTCATCAAAAGCTCCGGATCTAAATCGCGGAAGTAACTTGCAGTACCAAAGTCCAACAGAGAGGGAGCAGCTGGCAGTAGTTTGTATACAGCCTGCCTGAGCCTCCACCACTGAAGAAGAAGCCCTTCAGTAGTCGGCTTCTTCTACACTCTCTGCCTGAAACACATGAGTGAAGATGGACATAAGGACGTTTTTTAGACCAAAAGTACAACGACAGAACCTCAGCTTTGATGAGACTGGTGTTGACTCAGATTTGTGCGTCTTATTTGAAAATATTTGTTGTGCTGCTGGTTTGCCTAAAGTTAGCTTATCAGGTAAAGTTCTTGGAGAAAGAAAGGGAATATTTACTATCATCTCACACTAAACACTAACAGGAACAATACTCTGCCCTGAAAATGCTTAATGTGTAGCTTCAGATGAAAAATTATGTGGTACAAGACAAATATGATGTTGACTAGTGCGTGTCGTGTGTGTGTGCGCGCGCGTGTGTGTGTGTGTTAAGCCCCGGATCTTCTTCAGTCCTAAATCCGCCCCTGAATAGGGCAATAATTGTACAACACTGGTTTCTTGTCCAGGATTTTCAGTGCTCTTTTATAGCATGTTTCATCAGCTAACCCCAACAGAAGAAGTAGTAAATGACCAGCTGGTCGTGCAATAACTAATGTGAGACAGTATCATAGAATGTAAAAATATGCTTGCTGCTTTATTTGTCAGAGACATATTTAAAATTACACAAGTTGCAGTTTATGATTTTAACAATATTTTGCACGTTTTCTGAAAGATCATCATAAGTTCAGCAACACTCCTAGGTATTAGAATTGTTCAACATTTTGGATTTCTTCACTTTTCAGATAAACCTTTGCTGGAGCCAGTCTTAATGCTGGTTTAGAGAAAAACATGCACACCATTTTTTTAATGTTTAGACAAAGACATGAGTCATCCATCCACTTCTGAAAGTCATCTAAAGCAAGTGAAAGTTGTTGAGCTGCATCTTGAGGACTTTAGTAGTGTCAGAAATTACTGTATCATCAGCATACATAATAATATCCACATTTTGACATACATTTGGTAAATCATTAACATAAAGTCAAGACAGTAAAGGTCCTAGAATAGACCCTTCCTTGGGGGACACCTACTGGAGAAGAACGGTAAGGTGGTTTACTGTCACATACCTGTACACGTCGCCTTCTAGCTGCTAGATATGATTGGATCCACTGAATTGTGTGATCTGTAAAATGAAATGCTGCAAGTGTAGAGGTGAATTTACAATGGTTCACTGTGTCAAACACTCTTTTAAAATCTATAAAAACAGTAGCAACACATGTATTTCAATCCAAATATGATTGAACCTTTTCAATAAAAACACATGGCAAAAGCCAAATTGCATAGGGTGTAGGGAGTGAATACCACAGTTGTTCTAAAATAGATTTAGCCACCCGTTTCTCGGCAATTTTTAAGTAATGGGTAAAATGCTGATCAGTCTTTAGTTGACAGGGTCTGAACCTTGTCTTTTCATATCTTCTGCTCTTGTTGCGTCTTGGCCAGGTCATTGCTATACATGATAATGGGTTCTAAATAGACTCACTTGGTTAAATAAAGGTTACATAAATAAATTAAAATAAAATAACTAATTTAGACTTACTTTATTCTTTGGAAAATAATTGTATCAAATACAATACAGTTCTCAACTGTATTGCAAGCAAGTGTTTTCAGCTCAAACTATACATGTCAACACTGTGTGTGTGTGTGTGTGTGGGGGGGGGGGGGGGCACTTTATATGGTTCAGCCACCACTGATAGCAATACAAATGTTCCCTCATTTTCTAGCAGGAACAAAGCTTCTAGTTCCCCAAAAACATGAAATACAGCGATGTCGGTTGGCTGAATATGTATGATCTTTCCCCATTACCCCGTGGACGAGCTAATACTGTACACCATATTTATTTACTGAGTGTAGAGCAAAAGCAGTGAAACCATGCCAGCAATAAATAAGTAGCACATCATTTATGGAAAACTTGCATCTGTAATACTTATTACTGAAATATATGAACCAGACCATAGACAATTTATGAAGTAAATGAATTTGCTATTGATATTTGATAAACATTTTAGTGCCAGTTTCTGAATAATCTCAAATCAGACAATATTTCATTTAAATGTCCAAACGTAAAACAAACCTTGAACCTGCACTTTATGCAAAATATCCCCACAGAAATACATTAACAGCTAGTAGCAGTAAGGCATTCACGTTGCAGACATTCCTCCACAAAGACTTTTCCTGTAGGAAGTTGAGATCCTGGTTTTCCACTGCAGGATGTGCAGATTGGACTTGTCTACTCAAACCACAGAGCCACATCACAATTCTTTTCCATGTAGGTTGTGGTAAGGGCTCATCATCGGGTCTGTCACAGTTCACTGGGTCAGGTGTTGCCTGTGAATTTGAAAGGTCGATTCGGGGCTCTATATCATTTCTGGACCACCAGGTCAATCTGTAGAGCTAGGCATGAAATAAAAAACAAATAGATCAAGATTAAAATCTATGGAGGATTGGCATTTTTTTTTCATAAAAAGCCCAGACATTAACGACATTGCGTTTGACAAAAATTTTGACTCATTATGCTACATTTATGATATGAATACTGTGTCTGGAACATAGTAAAGCTGTAAGGTCCTGAGGAACTGCAATAAAAACAAGGATCATGACAGCTCTTGTTACTTTCTTTAGTTTCCTACCAAAATGCACTTAAGGACCACATAGATAAGGGGTGTCAAATATGCGGCCCGCGGGCCAGATCCGGCCCGCAAGCGGGTTAAATCCGGCCCACGAGATGGTTGTGTAAACTTTATTTTCATACTTTACAATGTAGAGTTAAAGTAAACTTATCTTTGTGAGCAAGTTTTCTCTGTAATGAGTATAAATAAAACAAAGCTGCGCTCAAGGCTCACACAAGAACTTGAATCACATCCTGAAGTTGGCCGCCACTCAGGATGTGACTTCTCGTATTGATGTGCTGGTGAAAGCTAAAACATGTAAAGTAAAATGAGTCGAATATATTTTAAGTGCTACATGAAACTGATCTAGCCATGTAATCTGTAAGCTCTGAATCACTAAGGAATGTTTTTTTATTGATTTATTAATTTTTATTTATTTCAAATTTTCAAGTACAAGTACAAGTGTTGTACTTGTACTATTTTGGATACGCTGTCCTCAGGCTCCAGCCTTGTTTTATATTGTATTAAAACAAAGAAAACAATCTGAAGTTGTTTTTAATTTACCGGTCCGGCCCACTTGGGACTAGATTTCCCTCCATGTGGCCCCTGAGCTAAAATGAGTTTGACACCCCTGACATAGATCATTCAGTAGACTTACAGATAAATACTGCACATGGCCAGGTCTGCATACTGGAACCACTCCAATATATCTGACATGCTATAAGCGGTAATATTCTGGGAGGGGTGACTTTTAAATGTTCTAGATATATTTTACCATTTAGCTGCTTCTTTAAGGAAAAGTTGAGGCAAAGTTTGACCAACATGCAGCCGAGATTTCTTTTGGTAAAAGAACATTTCTTCTGTCTAAAAGTAAAATGTTTATTGTTCACAATTAATTTTCTCAAATAAAAAAAAAAACAAAAGTTGTTTCTCACATGTTCTTTTGGAATTGGGGCTGTGACCAAGCTGACAACAACAATTACAAGGCAAGTGAGAGCCAGTAGTATGAGAGCAAAGTAAAGGTAGTGGACATCAGTCACAACAGAAGGTCGGTGGTCAGGCTGACCACAGGAAGGAGGGAAGTAGGAAAACTCCATGATCATTCGTGTTAATCCTACAGCCAGACCAGTCATCAGACCCCAAAATGCACCCTAGAAAGCACACAGACAATTACAGGGTCAGAAAAGAAGATGCTCAACTGAGAAAAAGAACGAATATTTTTCTGTCGGTGTGCCGCATTGTGTTTATTTTTGGTACCTACCTGCTCATTGGCACGTGGCCAGAAGATTGCCATAACAAACACAGCAGTGATTGGTGGTGCTAGAAAGCTGGTCACTGATTGGATATAATCAAACAGCTGTCCACTGTTGGCTGTTTGGACAACTGGAATCCATAACAGGCTGATGCACATCAAGACAAGGATGAAAACCCTGAAATTACATATTGGATCGTTTCAATGTGATCTCCTGGACAGCCTACGGAGCAACCTGGGCACCAGAGGTTCCTGAACATGTCCCAGAGATGTTCTTCTGAATTTAGGGAAGGCTAACACAAAGGTTTGTCACTGGAATCAATTACTTCAACTTCCAAGAAATATTTGCATACTCCTGCCACACGAGGACCAGCATTATCATGCACAGGAGGGATCTATGACCTACTGCACCAGCAAAGGGTCCAGCAATGGGTCTAAGGATTTCATCCTGGTAGCTAGGGTTGTCACGGTAACCGGTATAGCGGTAAACCCCGGTAAAAAAGTTGACAATAAAAATAACCGTCCAGTTTTTAAAAAACTAAATTATCTCGGTGGGTTTACCGTGGCCGCGGTTTCGGCGCGGTGACCCTTACCAGCCACCGTCGCTTCAGCTGAAGTTCCCGCGGCGCGCACTTTTTAGTTTGCAACAGCACCAAGCTGAAATAATGGCAGAAGGCGGAGACGGCAGCGCCCAGGACATCCATCAGCCCTCAGAGAAGACTAAATCGGAAGTTTGGGCATATTTTGGATTTCTGAAAAATGCTGAGGGACAGTTAATAGAAGACTGCTATCCCGTTTGCAGAACATGCAGGAAACAAGTGTCTGCAAAAGGCAGCAACACTTCGAATCTAATGGCACATCTGCGTGACCATCACCCACGTCTCTACAGCCAGTGCAAGGTAAGTTAACATTAGCATTTTAGCTTAAATGCATGACGTGAGGACTTTTGGCTGAGGGAGAATGCAACGAGTCACTATATACTGCAGCCGCAGCGTCCTCTGCCAGCATTTAAACCGTGTCACGGACACCCTGTTGCTGGATGAAGCATCTTATTTGTTGATGATGAAGAGAAATATACAATTAGTTCCTTGTCATTGATTTGTTTACTTGTTCAATGCCATTTATACTTGAACATTTGGATTTGATTACATAGTGTAGTAGTTATTTTAGTAATTTGTTTAAAGTGGCTATTTATTTTAAATACATATTTTTTAAGGTTGACTTGTACAGTGCTCAAGTCAAGTGTGGACTGGAGTTTTAGATTTTCATTTTGATAATGAAGAAAACAAGTATATGAGAAAACAAGTGGTGTTTCTTTGATTTGTTTACATATTGTTTATGTTTTGAATGTTTGGATTTGTATAATTTAAACCTGCACAGACTACTGTAACATGTTCCAGAAAAAGAAGCTATTTGTTCCTTTACTTGTGAAAAGTTGCACTTTTGCTAAGGCTTTGTGTTATTTTAGGTTTAATAAACACTGTTAAACTATTTCAGTTTGTGTAGAACAGGACTATCAATGCTTTCTGAACATATGCAACACCGTTTAAAAAATACTGCGATAATACCGAAAACCGTGATAATTTTGGTCACAATAACCGTGAGGTTAAATTTTCATACCGTGACAACCCTACTGGTAGCTGATGGCAGGTGCATGTGCAGGTGGTAGTGCCGAGAGGCTGTCGGCAGTCAACCTGTTGTGTTGAGATGTGCTGTGTAAGGTGCAATGATACAGTTAAGAAATAGGAGGTGCCAACAAGGGTGTGATGCAGGATGCATGCATTTTCAAAAATGGGGGAAGTGTTTGGCTAGTTAAGGCTATCTTAGCTAGTTGTCTAGGTTGTTTGTGCTGTTAGTAGTGGACTAGATGTTTGGGTCCTGTACAAGTCTGGACACCCCTCTCCAGACAAACACAGATAGCAAAAATACACATACAACAAAAGTGGTTATTTTTTGATTGTTGTCTAAGGTTTGTTTGTATCTGTTATTAGATATTTAGAACTTGTGGAATTGTTTTGTATTCTAGATCCCAGTGCCACTGCTCATTATTCTCTTTCAACTCTTCAGTCTATCAGCCCTCACATCTTTTCCCGTGACTGTTAATTAGCCCGTCTTTTCCTCATTACAACAGACACATGTCCTTGTATACGTATTTCTTTGGTTCTTCAGTTTTTTGTAAGATCCTCGTGTTTCTTGTGCTGCTAGCTCAGTCTGGCCAGCCATCCTGACATGCAAAGCACAATTATTTTGCTTCGGCAAATGACAGTCTAGATTCTAAGTTACTGTTAGCCTCCATGTTGTTGTACTTTGTACTTAAAGTGCAAGTCATCCCCTACCAGAGTCTCACTCCACCTACTCTTACTGTTTTAAAAATGTGCCAAAGGAGGGTTCGCCTGGAAGACCAAGAGGGCGGTGCTGTGACATTGACTGGCACGCACGCACGCACGCACGCACGCACGCACACACACACACACACACACACACTGCTTGGGCAGAGAAGCAGAAGTGAACATCCTAGTCTGGAAAATGTTTTGATTCCACCTCCTTCATCAGAGCACACAGAGGTGAGAGAATGGAGGAAGCCGTATCACCATATCGTTTGGTATCGTCTCACGAGTGGCTGAGGCATCTAGGGCTGTGGCGAAGACTTGGCTGCCTTGGCAGTGCGACCACGTCGGCAGTAGCTAACATCAAAAATCAATGCTTAGCCCGATGGATGATTTAAATTCAAATGTAGGTCAGACTTTTAACCTGAAGAAAATGATTCCCTGACAGAATATTTATATTTTAAATAAGATGCTAAAACAATGACAACACATACAGTATCTACAGCACATTTAGCCACACATCTATATCATTTATCAGCATAAAAATGTTGATTTGGGGATGCTCATTGTTAGTTATTTTTATTGCTGCCATTCAGCTGTTCATTAGTGATGGCAGAAATGGAAAATTCAAGACATCGATGCACTTACATCTGACTTGGAAAAAGAATCACACGCTTGGAATGTCTGTAAAGCATCTGACCACAGTGACATCTAGTGGACAAATACATGTATTGTGTGCAATGTTTTTCTCAGACATTCCTGGTGATCTCAGACAATTCCCAACCAGAATGATTCCAAAATAAGGAGTCCTCAGTACAAGACATTTAGGCAAATAATGCAAGCCTATAAATAAACGTCAGCTCAGAAGTGCTTTCAAATCTTTTAAAAAGACCAGGTGACGAATCAGTGGACACAAAACAGCTGTTTAATAATGATTTACATTTTAAAATAATTCATAGCTGAGATTAATAGACATTTTTAATAATTTTGTTGTTTTTATAGAATTTATTGCTGAATTACAAAATAATATGATAGGAATGTTGCTTAAATGCATAAATTAAATCATGGTAAATACAATGCATCTGCAAGATATTCACAGAGCATCACATTTTTCCCATTTTGATACGTTACACTCTTATTTTACAATGGATTAAATTAATTTTATTCCTCAAAATTGGCTGTAATTAAAGCCTCAAGTCTTTTTTCTGTCACAATGTAAACTACTGCTGTACACTGCTGTGAAAGGAATAATGATACTTTATATGACAAGGACTCAATACTACTTTTATATTTGTGTTCTATAAATGAAACAGCCTCTTTAAAGCACAAGTCACCCCAAATCAACTTTATTTTGCTGATAAACTATGTAAATGAAACTGTCAGTGTTGCGCTCTACTCAGGTAAAAACTCTGCACTGCATTTGAATTTAAATCTGCAATTGCCATTGGCTAAAAGATACACTATGATGTCAGCTGGTACATTATGATGACACAATGCCGTTGTGAGCCTGTGTGTATGTGTATTTGTTAACAGCTCCACCCCCTCGGTTTTCCAGGCAACAGCATTTGCTGCAATTTTCAAACAGGAAGTGGGGGTGGAGCAAGACTCTGGTAGGGGGTGACTTGCTCTTTAACTCACCTTTAATCTAAATGGTGACTGATTAATATCTCACCCTCACCTTCCAACAATCATAAGTTCCATCTCAGATGCTCTCGGCCTGGCTCTGTGGTAGAGGTCCAGAGTAAATAGAGTGGAGCTACTGTTAAAAATGGAGGTCAGAGATGACATCAGAGCAGCTAAAATTACTGCTAGCATCAGACCACGTAGACCTGTGAGACAAAGTGATAATAAAATAACATATTCACGTAAAAATAATGATGCATTTACAAATAAAGGACAGATATTCACACATTTGGGCCCACCAAAAAAAATGGCATCTTTTGTTGTAAAAACCAGAGTTTGTGCATCTGTCGTTTTCAAGGAGACCATCAAATGTCAAACTTCTTTCCCAGCAAAACAGCATCTTCTTGTTTCAGTTAAAATAACTCGTAGTATCTACTAAGCCTTTCATGACTGAGCACACAGATATTTCTAGCCCATCTGTAGGGGTGCTAAAACAGCCCCCATCAGAGTGACAGTGAAATTGATCTTGCCTGCAAGCAGCACTAGGGGCCCAGCATCCCTACACTTCTGATCCTACAATCATGCCTGGCTGAGCACCAACCACCACCAAAGATCTTCTTCCTCACCCCCCTTTAGATAGATAGATAGATAGATAGATAGATAGATAGATAGATAGATAGATAGATAGATAGATAGATAGATAGATAGATAGATAGATAGATAGATAGATAGATAGATAGATAGATAGATAGATAGATAGATAGATAGATAGATGATAGATAGATAGATAGATAGATAGATAGATAGATAGATAGATAGATAGATAGATAGATAGATAGATAGATAGATGATAGATAGATAGATAGATGATAGATAGATAGATAGATAGATAGATAGATAGATAGATAGATAGATAGATGATAGATAGATAGATGATAGATAGATAGATAGATAGATAGATAGATAGATAGATAGATAGATAGATAGATAGATAGATAGATAGATGATAGATAGATAGATAGATAGATAGATAGATAGATAGATAGATAGATAGATAGATAGATAGATAGATAGATAGATAGATGATAGATAGATAGATGATAGATAGATAGATAGATAGATAGATAGATAGATAGACAGATAGATAGACAGATAGATAGATAGATAGATAGATAGATAGATAGATAGATAGATAGATAGATAGATAGATAGATAGATGATAGATAGATGATAGATAGATGATAGATAGATGATAGATAGATAGATAGATAGATAGATAGATAGATAGATAGATAGATAGATAGATAGATAGATAGATGATAGATAGATAGATAGATAGATAGATAGATAGATAGATAGATAGATAGATAGATAGATAGATAGATAGATAGATAGATAGATAGATGATAGATAGACAGATAGATAGATGATAGATAGACAGATAGATAGATAGATAGATAGATAGATAGATAGATGATAGATAGATAGATAGATGATAGATAGATGATAGATAGATAGATA